>NC_061112.1:4252207-4267062 GCF_002878395.1 Capsicum annuum
TGTCTATCTATCTATCTTCTTTTCCTATCCTTTACTTATTGTTCTTTCATCTTTTAATCTTAGTTTAGTTTTTGTTTACGTACTTTGTTCTGGTATCATTTGGTATCAAAGCTGAGCTTGATTTCATTCCTACAAAGTCAATATCGGGTATATTTGTCTTAGAAAATTGAAAAATCACAAAAAGGCTGCTATTCATGTATTTGTTCTTAGGTAAAATTTTGTGTTTTTCTTGTATTTCTAGCATTAGATTTGTTTTCTCTAACACTATAGGAGTCTATATTTCAAATTTGAGCAAAAATAGAGTCATATTGAGTGAGCTACCATTGTTGAAAGCTTAGACTTGAAGAAAAATTGAAGTGGGTTGAACAAACTGGAAAAATTGGTTAACAATTTGAGAAAAATGACATTTAGAATGAGTTTATAATGTTGAAAAGTGGTTTCATTCAAAATTTCAACTTATTTTGAGCTTGGGTGAAGAAGTTGGTGTTCTTGGTGTTCTTGGAGAAATTCAAATCTTCAAGCTAAAATTTTATCAAAATAGGGTGTTGGATCCTAAAATAAGGAATAAAAGTAGTGAAAAATTATTTGTATTTAGGAATCTAACGATATTCCAAAGAATATTCCAAGAGGGAGTACAAAGCGGGACTATTGAGAGGGCAAAACGGTCATTTCAAGTGCCAAGAGGCGGGCCACCTGCGCCTGAGGTGCACTGCACCTGCGTCCATATTGCGGCCGCACCTCATGGTAGTAGCTAAGGCAAGAACCTGTGTCCAAGGTTCTCCATACCTACTACAGCAGGTCCCAACACACCCCCAACGTAGATAGCCCCTCCCCTACCGCAGATTTACCCTTCTCCAATGCAGATTCACCTCTCCAACTCATATCAAGTTCCAAACATCAAATTCAAGTATCCAAAGTGTATTTCGACACTTTAATTACTCTATTGCTCAAGGTTCAATTTTTAAGTTTCAATTTATTTATTCCTAAACTCTTCTATGATTCTTAAACTACTCATCAACTAGCAATTCATCCACTACGTTGATTGACTAGTTCTTGAGTCCTTTTCTTTCATTGTCCTATTTTTATAAATTTTTTATATTTTTGAATTCATTGTTATTTCTTAGATCAAGTCCATATGTAATTTTGTTTATTTGGGTCTTTCCAAACAAGAATCCATTCCGACCTCAAGCCATGATGGTACCAATCATTCTCATCGAAGTATAAATGATCTATCAACACTTGTGATGCCAATTCAGAAATAAACCCTAGGTGTGAACTTTTAGAGATTATGAGTTTGATTTCCAAACCTTAACTTGTTGTTCTTTTTGTTTTTGTTTAGTATTTCCTCGTACAATGGCTCCGAAAGGTGAACGATAACAAACCATGGATAATAACACCACAAATGCCATATTAGCTTCCATCATAGAGAAGCTTAATGCTATGGATGGTCGATTGGGATCTCTTGAAGGGAGAATAGAAAGCATGGAAGGCTCTCTCTTAAGGAGGATGGACAACATGATAGGTCGATTGGACCCCCCCCCCCCTCTAACTGCACCATTTTCAATTGTAACGACCTGATTTACTAGAACCAAAATGTCACACGATGCTTATGACCCCGAAGGACCACAAGCCAACCCTCTACTGATATCTATACCTGAACACTGCATAAAATAGATAATAAATACGAAAACTGGCCATAAGGTTTAAAACATCTAAAAATACTCAAAATTGAAACTGAAATACTGATACATCTGTCCAAAAATCCTCTACACTATCTGAATTGTGGAGTTGATGGGACATGTCAGCAACTAACTCTGTCTACTGATATTAAAACAAATCTAATACGATAATAATAAAATAAGGATCATCCTCGACTGAAGAGAACTCACTACTATGTCTACTGTTGCTGACTGGGACTGAGCTGCTAAAGGTACTCTGGATCTCGTGCCTCTGAACCTATGGTGCCAAATAAAACACCATAGCGCAAATGCGTCAGTACGGGAAAGTACCGAGTATGCAGACGAGGTAAGGCTAAATGCAAGGGCTTATGCATGAACAATAATTTAACTGAATAATCATGAGAGTACTGAATAAGAACACATGCATGAATGCATAAACCATAACTACAACCATCACGACCCTGAATACTGAAACTCGGATACTGCATTACTATCATCTGGACTCACTACTAATACTAAGAAACTGAACAATTGAATCATCTAAAACTGATAACTGAGTACTGGAGTTGAGATCTGTCTTATCTAGCGAGTGATCTCAAAAACTGATGATACTGAAACTAATTAACTGAAGCTACTCATATCAATGACTGAATTCTGATCTTTATACTCTCGACTGACTGCATCGGAGATCAAACCTCTCTAATGGATAATTCTAGAATCTACCTAAAGTGCTTCAACATGGAGCTTTTCCCCTTCGAACATCCTTAAACATTAAAAAATATCAACTATGCATTAAAAGAAATATAATGACATCCATATTGTCAATATTTAAACAGGATCCAAAACGGATTTGAAAAAAGAGTTTTAAAATAAAAGGGGAAAACTGAAATTTTATTTTAGAAATACATTCCCCGAGTTTATAGGATTCTATAGTTGAAAACACATGCAAAACTGAGTTAAAATAAAGTCCAAAATAAGAAAAAACTATTTTTAAGCTTTATTAATAAAAACCTCAAAGCCTCATTTTAAAATCATGATTACAAGGTATTTTTGAAGATGTAGACAATAGAAAATGATGGGATATGAGTTTAGAGGTTATCCACATGAAATATGAAGAAGAAAACCTCAAAAATCACCTTTCTCGATGCTTGAAGGTTCAAAATGGAGTAAAATTGAAAAAATGAGGCTTATATAATATTATGTGAAAAGTGTCTCAGAAACGCGGTCAATACTTCGCATTTGCAAGGGTCAACTTTGACCGGCCAAAATTTAGCCTTCGCGTTTTCGAAGGTTCATGACTTGGACCATTCCATTCGTGACAGCCTTATCTCATTCGCTATGAAGGAAGATATCAGGCATGGTTCTTAATTCTTTGGACATATCCTCGGAATTTATTTGGGACCCAAAAAAAATAAACATATATGGTACCAAGCTAATTTTGGTGTTCCAGACTCAATGGCAATGTCAGATTTTCAAAAAAAAATTATTTTTATAAATTAACTCCCAGGATCCCTTTTTCACTATTTTTCAAACAAAGAGTCAAAATACAAAATAAAGGTTCCAAACCCGAATCAATTACACTACTAACCCAATTTTGATTTTCAAAATATAATGGAACTATCTAAATTGTCATCCGACACTCAGAACAATAAATATTGATCAAAGTAAACTATATGAATTCTAAAGCCACTAAAAAATGCATCACCAAAATCATTCTCGATCACACACGATTTTCACACTCCAAAGTCAACATGTAGCAACTATGGAGAAGAAACAAATAATCAAAATATATAAAAAGCATGATTTCACAATTAAGATCATTACACAGTTTCAGAAACTATTGAAAATGCACCTAAATATTTTCTTTTTCTTTATGTTCAAAATTGTAGTAACATCTTTTTTTCCTAGAACATAGTATATTAGTTAGTGGTGAACAAAATCTAATAGCAAATCACACTGAATCGTAAACTAAGTCAAATCAAAGAAAAGAAGTAACTTGGTTTAACTTGGTTGTTATTGAAAAAAATACGACTATAATTGGTTTGGTTTGGTTTTAACTAAAAAAGTCAATCCGAATCGAACCAACCTGATACTACATTTATACAACTTTTAAAAATATTCAAGACATAAAAATATTTACTGTGATGTAATTTATAAATATTGTTTAAACTTCATTATTTTTATCTTTCAACATATTATTTCAAGTTTAAACTTTGAAATTTGAATGGTCCTATAAATTTTATAGCCCATTGATATTAGTAACTCAAATAAGAAAGCTACATAATTACACTACTTAACTTACAATATCTACTTAAAATTCCTACCCTTTATTTAAACACATCTCATCTCATATTTCCCTTGCTCTCTCTAAAACTCACGGCTACTATCACAAAAGAATGTGATGTATCCGTATAAATTGAAGTGACGTATCCCAAAGAATGTGATGTATCCATATAAAATTGGAATGATTAATTTAGTCGTGCAATTAATACTTACTAGACTTGCTTTAGCATGACTTAATGTTTTTAAATTATGATTATTTTTGTTATAACGTATGAATATGTAATATTTATTTTATACGATTTTATTATTATTTTTGTTGAATATTCTATTGTCGTCACTCATTTCATATTGTATGTTATTTTTGTAAGAAACACCTAAGTTGTATCTTCCTAGGATTAAAGAAATAGTTGAGGCAAAAGTTAATTATATATTTGTATGAAGACTTTACAAAAGAAATCAAAAAAAAACCGAGAAAATTGAAATTTGAGGTTGAAAAAATTCAATTTTATTGATTTGATTTGCTTTATAGATTAAAAATCCGACGCAAATAATTTAATTTGGTATTTTAAAAAAAATAAATCCAACCAATACGATACATGTACACCCTTAGTACTAGTTAACAGTGAAGATGAAAACTCTACTAGAGCATCAAGGTCCAAAAGAGAGAGGGGGGGGGCCTCTATTTAAAAAGAAAAAAAGAAAATACATATTCTTTCCAAAAAAAAAAATTTGTGTTTTTGACACATCAATTATGATTGCAACTCACGCTAAAGGTATAATAGATTTGTGTGTCTATTTGATCGTTGTGGACAAATTAAGGATAATGTAAGTATTTCACTTTTTCAGTTAAACCGTCACACATATTTCACATGCCCGATTATTTTCGAACAAGGGGGATATACATGTTTACATATGACCGAATTTAGTAACTCTAGCTCAAACTATATAAATGTACTAAAAAATCTATTAATACCCAAGAGCATTTATATTATAGGGAAACTCAATAGTAGGAAGAAAATGTGTAGGAGTTGATAAAAGGCCCTATGCCCATCAGGTAGAACTAGACGATCTCACTTTCGCATAGCCAATTCACAAAGGCGAGTGCATATAAATATTAGTTTCTAAACCCGGTAGCTCAAGTGGTCATGGATTCAGTGAATACTAAACTCATGAAGTTTAAATTCTAGATTCAGTCTCAGTTTTCAAATTTCTGTTGAATAAGCCTACTTAGATGTCAAGTAATTCCTACAAAAAAATTTATTCCCAAGGTACGAACTCACAACCTTTAATTAAGGTTGGAGAGATAATAAATAACATTTAAAATTTTATGCTCGCGTTGTTAATGCACCATTAGAAATGGTGCAGATTGTAGTGTATTAGTAATGTTTATATTGGGTATGCTTTGGGTATTAAAAATAATATACACTGTATAATTTTTTCTTTAAAAAATATTTATTTATAAAAATACTCTACACATACGGTGGAAGGATGTGGAAAAAGTTTTGAGAGACAGTTGTATCTTAAACTATCTTAATGCATGCATTAGAATCCCTTGTATTATTAATATCATAGATTCTTATGTATTAATTATGCATACTTTAATACCAAATAAAGTGTATAATTAATACTTACATTATTTATATATAAGTTAGAAAAAAATATACCAAACAAAATATTAAGAATAAACAAAACTAATACAAAGATTATTTTGTCTAAGGCACTCTAGCAGATGACTCCATATTCAACAAAGATAGCGTGCAATTACAATGTAGAGTGTATGGGTTCTTCTGCGTGTGTCTGTTAAACGGTTGCTGAGGGTGAAAAGAAAAAGTATGTCCAACAAAAATTATGATCTGCACATGGTACAATAAAGATGGAATGACCTAAAGTGTAAAATCTTGATTTTTAAGTATTTTGCTCATTTTTTCCTTCTTTGTGGTTGCTACATATTGATTTTGGGGTATGCGAATGATTGTCACGGTTTCTGATGTGATCGGGTATGGTTTATGATAGTTTGTGACTTTTAAAAGCTTTAAAAGCTCCATAGTTGACTTCAGTCAACATTTGATGTTTTGAGTACCGAATGACATTTTGGAAAATTTCATGAGATTGGAAATGTTGAATTTGGGTTAGTAACAGAGTTGGTTTGGATTCGGAGCCTTTAGTTTGTAATTCAATCCTACATTTGAAAAACTAGTGAAATGTGCCTTAAAGGAGTCCCGAGGGTTAATTTGTTGAAAATGATCTTTTTCTAAAAATCCAACATTATCGTTGAGTCTGAAAGGGTAAAATTTACTATTATTTGTCTTTGTGGGGTATCGATCATATTCCAAAGGTTTGTTCGGAGCTTGGTAGGTTTGTACCAAAATCAGCTGATATCTAGTCCAATCGCTTAAGCGGTTAAGGTCTGCTTAAGTGACAACTACTTTAGAAGCCCACGACCACTAAGCGACAATCACTTTAGCGACAAGGCCTTGCTTAAGTGGTAGCCGCTTTAGCGACCTAATACCATTTTAGCAGTAGCCGCTTAAGCGGGCATTTAGCCGCTTAAGTGGCAACCTCTGTATATAAACCCTTTTTCAAAAAAATTTCACTATTTTTAGATTTTAAGCTTCGAGTTTGGGCAATTTTTAGGACTTTCATCACCATTTGAGCTTGGGTAAGCTCCAAAACCTTAATTCCATTACTTTTCGTTTATTTATATCATCAAAACACTCTTTAATATTCGTTTTAACATGGAATTTTGAGACTTTTTTTTGAAAAACTTAAAAATGATTTTTCCTTAATTTGGACCTCATTTTTAACTCATTTTCGTGTGGATTTTCAATTGTAGATTCCTTTAACCTTGGGGATTTTTTTACAAAAATAAAATTCTAATTTCACCCCTTTTATTTTCAAATTCCTTTTTCAAACTCATTTTGGACCCGACTTAAACATAGAAATTATGGGTATCATTAGCTTTTTTATCACGTCGATGCTATAATTGAAACTATAGTTGATTTTGAGGATTTTGGAAAGGGGGAAGCTCCGTATTAAAGCACTTTATATTTGGATTTCATCGTTTCAAGGTATGTTATGACTTAACTTCTTTCAATTGAGTTGGGTAGTTAATAAATAAGTAAAGCATTCTATGGGTTGGGGAAAATAACAATGAAGTTTATAATTAAGATTATGATTACTATTATTATATGTTCGAGTGGGGACTTATATTATATTGTTGTTGACTTGTGATATCTGATATTTTGTGTTGTCCACGTGGGGGATTTATTTGACATCGTTGGCGTCATCTATGATTCTAAATGCCTTTTTGAAAAATATAATGCTCGTGCAAGGGCTTGTATTGTTATTATAGGCCTTATTGAGCATTGGTTGACTTTATTATGATAGAAATGTCTGAGTTAGGGGTTGATATAATATTAATGATGTATTACATGCATATTTATTTTAATGGTGCCGAATTTGAGTTGATAATCACAAATTGTAGACATATTGAGTTGATTTGTGGCTCACGTATATACGTATTGAATAGATTTAATATCTCTGTACTAATTTAATTGTGACCATTATATCTTTATTCCATACATATACATTCATGAGATAGCGGTACCATTGAGGAACACTATTTTTGAAAGAAAATAAGATATTTTTATAGAATCCTCTCTATGAACACGAGTTGGAAAGATTGGTTGAGATTTGAGATATGAATTATAGTATATGGGTTGTGAACCGCCATGGATCCTATCTTGGGAGTTGTGAGCTCGGTAGGTGTAAATACAAACTCATACAACGACTTTCACTATTTATCTTGCTTTATTTCTTATTATGTTGAGATTTTCTTTTGATTTTTGAGGGATAGGCTTTCTTGTCAAGGTTGGGCCATGACAAATGTCATCATGAACTCATCTTGTATCATTACAAATTGGTATTAGAATGTTAGGTTCATCGGTCTCATAAGTGTAGAAGCAGGATCTTTAGTAGAGTCTCGTATGTCGATACATAGACAATCAAATTTATCTTCGAGAGGGTATAAGATATATTTAGAAAAAACTTATCTAATTAAATTTCTTGTCGTACGGGTTGTTCATACCAACGTTCTAAACTTTTATTCTATTTTTTTATGCACATATGGTGAGGACTAGGTCTAGAGATGCTAGGTCGGAACCTGATATGAGAGCCTCGGTTTAAGGATGGGGTAGGGGTCATGGTCGACCTAGAGGTAGAGGATGGGCATGAGGAGCTGCCCCATAAAAAGGACGTGCTAGATAGGTCTCTCCCGAGCCTAAGGTTGTGTATTCCAAGGATGATTACCAGAAAGGGGGTGCAGGGCCAGCTCAGGTTCCACAGAGTTTAGTCGATACCCCAGTGCTTCAGGGTCTTTTGTTTCATTTCTTGAGTCATTTGGAGGGTTTTCCTTTGAGTGTACCGGGTATTCCTAAGACTTTGAGTGATATTCCATCGTCAATACCGGCTTCTACTTATGATAATCCTACTTTTGGGGTACAACCATCATCTATGGTACCCTACTTGTAGACTATTTTCCTATCAGACTTATTATTCCACTAGTTATTTTAGGTACATCTATGTCTTCTAATGATCAGAAGAGATTTAAAAGGTCTATTTGCTTGGGCTCGCCCTAGTGAAACCATTAGCGAGGATGCCTATGAGTTTTTGGTTGATTTACACGAAAATTTACTTAATCTTGAATCCATTGAGTCTTAAAGAGTAGCTTATAATACCTTCCAATTGACGAATATGGCTAGGGATTGGAAGAGGTCGCTTACCAGTTGTAGGCGCTTGGGTTTGCCTATTATGTCTTAGATTCTATTTTTTTAGGCCTTTTTGGAAAGGTTTGCATCATATAGTTTGAGAGACTAGATGAAGGGTGAGTTTGATTACTTGGAGTAGGTCTCCATGTCTACTGTCGAGCATGAGGCAAATTTTCACACCTGATCCAAATATTCATTCGCTAGTATCTCCATGAGTTTGAGAGAATGTAGAAGTTTGTAAAAAGGTTAGATGTTTAATATTAATTGGCTACAGCCAAGAAGGTGGTTTCACATGCTTTTTTCAGAGTATTATTAAGCATGCCAAGATGACCAAGCCTATTATCTAGGTTACTTAGAGAGGCACCAAAAAGATACATTGTCAGGATGAGTTTAGTGGATACGTCTTTCAAGGTAGAAATTTCTCTAATAGAGGTTCTCGTGATTTTAATAGTATGCCAGTCCAGGCCATATTGCAGGGATCAGGTGGTAACCTTCAAGTTTTGCGGCTTTTTGTAGCCAAGTATCTGGTCATGCAGGTGGAAGCTCTAAGATCTGCCCTTCAGGCTAGAGCAGTCAATCTAGTTTATCTCCACCTTCTTAGATTAAGTTTGGCTACAGAGAATATTATGTATGTGATGAGTTTGTCCATGTGGCCAAGGATATCCCTTGACGTGTGTATGGACTCACTCAGTAGGGTTCTCAACTTCAGCTTTACCTATACTGATATCTTCAGAGATGGATCATAGAGTGGTAGGGATAGTACTAGTGGTGATAGTGGTGCTAGAGGTGATAAAAGTTCAAGTAGGGGAGCTTGTGGAGGTGGAGGTGGGATACCCAGTCCTAGATCGAACGTGGTTTGTGTTATACTATACCTATGAGACCTGAGGCGGAGGCTTCTAATGTAGTTATTACAAGTATCGTCCCTATTTGTTACAATTCTGCTTTTGTGTCATTTGAATGAAACACCTTGGCTTTGGACCCTTGGAAAATTTCCTAATTTGAGCATTCTGGACATCATACGACTTGTGCATACTAGTTGTATGATGTGGTAGAGTTCGGGGTCATCTTTTTGTATGAAAATTAGTGAGGTTTAGTTGCATTCTATCTAAGATACGATTAGTCATCTTAATAGTCGTATGTTAGGGTACTAGTATTATGGTACCTAACCGTATGATGTCCTATGACTAGCCTAGATAATTTTATTTTGTCTAGGGTACGATTCAAGGGTACCACACGTATGATTGGGTACAATTTAGGTCATGAACTTATATGTTGGACAATGTTGGAGTCTAATTTGATACCTAGGGTACGAGTGGTGGGTACCACTAGTATGTTGGGGTACAAATTGGGGGGGGGGGGGGCGTACCCCCTTACAACCATGTTTTTAGCTTTTAAACTGAGGGTATTCCAGACATTTCCCATCCCAAAACCCTTAAGTCCCCACATACTATAACATGTTGTGTCCTCTCATAACATACTTTTGAAAGATAAAATACTCCAAAAACACTATCTAAACTCTCTCTTGAAGATTGGGCTAGGATTTTCTTCAAGTGTTCATCTAACGGCTCAAGGATCTTTCGTAAATATTTGTGAATAAGGCATGTGACTCTTCCCTCATTGTTAGCTCTTAAATATCATGTTTTTTAAATATTGATTATGGTTCATTAATGGTGGTTTTGAAAACCAATGTTGAAGGTTTTGTTGTATATTGTTGAGTATTGTTTACTCTTGGTTTTAATTGTGTTTATACATGTTTTAATGATGGTTCTACACATGTGATTGCTTGGTAATTGTGTTTTAATAATTGGCTCATGAGTAACCCTAAACTTGATGGTTTTCACTTTGGTTTTGGTCTTGGTAAAAGGTACGCCCTCAATGTATTTGTGAAAATGTCTAAGAGAACAAACTAGTCACATAATGAATTGAGTTTTGCATAATGATTGGTGTAAGGATGCTAATGAAGGATGAATAATTTTGTCAGGTTCTTGATGACCATAAATTTAATTGGAATGTGTTTTGAATTAAGGCATCAGCCTATTAAATAGACAACAACAACAACAACAATAACAACCCAGTATATTCCCACACAGTGAGGTCTGGGGAGGGTGAAATGTACACAGTCCATACCGCTACCTCCGAAGAAGTAGAGAGTAAATATCTTGTTGTCCATGTAATGATCTAAATGGTAACCTTGGTAGTTTACTTTGCTAGATAGGGTTTGAGTCCCTAAACATTAAAATGATTTATGTCCTTATTTGCTAATGGGTTCGGGTCCCTAAATGTTGAATTGAATTGATGGCTTGGAATAGACAATGGGTTCGAGTCCCAAAGTCAATTGACAATAGTTATGGCATGTTGTACGCTTGTAAGTGGGGTTGATATGAAGATACCAACGAAGTGCCTTTGGTAAATAAATGGTTTAATGGTTGTATATGTGAAATAATGGTTTTAAATTAGGCTTTAAAGCGGTATGTGTAGTCGGGCTATGAAAGTGGAGTCCAAAGGACTAACACTGAAAACTGCACTAGCTGGTATGGGTGTCTATATGAACGGGAGGTTGGAGTCCCCCAAATGAACATATGAATAGGAGGTTTGAGTGCTCCATATTGTACACATTAGTGCTATGTCACCTTGATTATGTCGAGAGATTGGAGTCCCCCATATAGGTATATATGGTTATGGATATTCTCTGGTTCGTGCAGCTACACGCACTAGGGCCCTTCCAGCTACGGGAGATTTGGACCCATATAGCTTGTGAGTGCCATGTTCTATGACGGTTATGCTACACACCCCAGTTTAAAGTTATCAAAGCTCATGTTAATCTTGTTCCCTACCCCAGTATGGTATATATGTATAAGTATGTGTTGCATTGGTAATATGCATTGGCTGGTTGGATTTGAACTGTTGGCATTATTTTATCCTTATCCTTGAGTTACATGCTAGCGTTTTAATCGCTAACCATCTTCGATGTTGTACCCCCACGCGATGCAGGTGTTGGTCATATTCTTACACCTCCTACTCAGTGATTAGACTCGGGAACAACTTGTGGTGACTTGAAGTGGTGAGCTTTCATACTTTGGAAGGTTCCATTTCTTGCTTTAAGTTTTCTTATGTCTTTATTGGTTTAGACTTGGACATTAGTTTTGGCTATGGTCGGGGGCATGTCCCGATCGAATATTCTTGGATTTCTTTTAGAGGCTTTGTATGTACAAACTGTGGACTTGGGTATGCTGTGTTATGGTATGGATATGAACTTCATTATTATCTTAGTTATAGTTGTTGGTTGGTTGAACTAGATAGCGAGGTGATCTTCGGTCTTTGTTGGACTTGATGTGCCTATTACGACAAGTCCTTGGTTCGGGTCGTGTCATTGAACTTGGGTTTACATTATCCTATGTGTCTACATATTTTGCTTCAGGATTTGATATTCTATCTGATCACCTTGCTATGCCTCTTCATGTTTCTACCCCTGTAGGAGATTTTTTAGTGGTGGTCGAGTGTAACAATCTTGTCTGGTTACCTTTACGGGCTGTGAGACTTAGGTAGACTTGATTATCCAAAATATAGATAATTTTAATGTTATTTTGGTTATAGATTGGTTAGCTCTTTATCATGATATTTTGGACTATTATGCCAAGAACGTGACCTTAGCTACGTCGGGTGTGTCAAGGTTAGCTTGGAAGGGTAAACTTAATTCAGGACCAAAAGGACTTATATCTTTTATATTTGTTTGTCGCATAGTAGACAGAGGGTGCTTGTCTTATTTGGATTGTGTTCATGATACTTGTGTTGTCTCAACGTCCCCGGTGGATTCAATTTGGGTTGTTTGCAAGTTCATGAATATGTTTCCTACGAATTTGCCTAGTATGCCTCTGGGTTGTGATATTAATTTTTCTATTGATGTGGAGCTGATCACCAATCCTATTTCCATTCCTCTCTATAGGATGGCCTCGGTTGAGTTGAAGGAATTGAAAGAGCAGTTGTAGGGTTTTTGAGTAAGGGATTTATTAGACCTAGTATATCCCATTGGGGTGCTCTTGTCTTGCTTGCGAAGAAAAGGGATGGTTCTATGCATATATGTATTTATTATAGGTATTTTAACAAAGTGATAATTAAGAACAAGTATCCTCTTCCTCACATTGATGATCTATCTTACCAGCTTTAAGGTGCTTTGGTGTTTTCTAAGATTGATTTGAGATAAGGGCATCAGAAGTTGAAGATTAGAGATTCAGATGTTTTAAAGACGGCTTTACAGATTTGATACGGTCATTATGAGTTCTTGGTCATGTCTTTTAGATTGACCAATGCTTATGTAGCGTTCATGGAGTTGATAAACTGGGTGTTTTGATCATATCACGACTACCTTTGTGATTGTATTTGTAGAAGACATATTGGTTTTTTCCAATAATAAGACCGATCATGTGGAACATTTGAGGATTTACTTTAGACATATTGGTTTTTTCTAATAATAAGGCAGATCATGTAGAACATTTGAGGATTTACTTTAGAGGTTGTGTGATGAGAAGTTGTATGCCAAAAATTTTCAAGTGTGAGTTTTAGTTAGATTCTATCTCTTTCTTGGGTCATGTGGTGATCAAAGATGGTATTATGGTTGATCCAGCTAAGATAGCGATAATTTATGATTGGGCTAAACCTACTTCTCCTATCGAGATTTAGAGTTTCATTGGTTTGGCAGGTTATTATCGATATTTTGTTAAGGGTTTCTCAGAAATTGTGGCTCCTTTGACCAAGTTGACTCAAAAGAAAGTGGTATTGCAGTATTTTGAATACGTGTGAGAAGAGCTTTCAAAAGCTCAAAGGGTTGTTGAGTTTGACTCCTATTTTAACTTTGTCCAAAGAGGGCGTATGTTTTACCTGTGATGTTTCTGGTGTTGGTTTGGGTGTGGTGTTGATGCAAGAGGATAAGGTGATTATTTATGTGTCTCATCAGTTGAAGCCTTGTGATATAAAAATACCTTATCCATGATTAGAGTTAGCATTCATGGTGTTTGTGTTGAAGTTATGGCATCATTACTTGTATGGAGTTCCTTACAAGATTTTCTCAAATCATCATAACCTTTAGTACTTCTTCAATCAATAGGATCTAATATGATACAGTGGTATTGGCTTGAGTTGTTTAAGGATTATAACCTCATTATTCAATATCATTTGTACAATGCTAACGTAATTGTGGATGCCTTGAGCTAAAAATCGACTCGTATGGGGAGTTTAGCTTATCTCTTGACTCGAGAGTGGCCTTTAGCGTTGGAGGTTCATTTTTTAGATAACCAGATGGTTAACATTGATGTTTCGCCACTCGAATGTGTTTAATCCTTTGTTGATGCTACATTTTTTTTATGGAGTAGATTCAAGCTCACCAATTTGATGCTGATAATTTAAGGGTGATTCAAAATAAGGTGTTGAGTGGCGAGGCTAAGGCGGCATCTGTTGATTTCGATGGTGTTTTGATGATTAGAGGTTGAGTTTGCTGAGTTTGTGTGTCGAGAATCGGTGGATAGGTGAGATTTATTTTAGAGGAGATGCATTGTTCCAGGTATTCCATTCACCTAAGGGTGATGGATCTGGCAGACTTTGTAGCTTGTTGCTTGTGTTGTAAGTAGGTAAAGCCCGAGCATAAAAGATCAGATGATTTTCTTCGAAGATTAACCATTTCTGAGTGGAAATAAGAGTGGATTACTATGGACTTTGTGAGTGGGTTGCCACATACTTTTCATGGTTGTGACAGAATTTGGGTCATCATGGATTGGTTGATCAAATCAGCCCATTTTGTACCTATTCAGATCTCTATCAGTGCCGAGAGGTTTTGTCACGCCCCAAAATCCCATCGGGCCAAACTGGCACCCGAAGCCGAGAAGGCCCGGGAGAACCCGTTCAAATAACTGTACTCTCACTTACATGTCACCAAAAATTTGGACAGCACTTCGTTGCATATAGAAGGGTCTAATTACCTGTATCAGCACAACACGCACAAATATATATATATATATAATACTTGGCCGTCGAGGCCACCACATATATAATTACAACATCACTATATAAACTTTCATGACTTTACCCTTCCTTATGTCTACAAAGCCTCTAGGATATACATGACATAACTAGGGTC
>NC_061112.1:4270062-4280838 GCF_002878395.1 Capsicum annuum
AATGACCATATTGCCCTTAAAATTTAAGTAAATCCGAATCTGTCCATAGTGGACTGTTTTGATAGGCTAAAGTAAATCGACCATAACTCTTTGCTCCGATATCGGATTTGGGTGAAATTGGTATCGTTGGAAAGATAATTCAAAGGGCTTTCATTTAGTATAAAGTAGGCCACCCAGTTCGTCCTGTACAAGGAGTTATGATCGTTTGAAGTTGACCCTAAAAATCTGTTTTGAGAGGCTGAAGTAAAACGAGTATAACTCATTACTCAAATGTCGGATTTGGATGAAACCAATTGCATTGGAAAGAAGACTCAAAGATCTTTATTTTCATAGGTGGCAGCTCTCCCAGTTCATTATATTAAGGGAGTTATGATCGTTCAAAGTTGACCCAAAAAAAGGGTTGACCTCAGTAGTTTGTGTGCAGGAAATTTTCCTGCACATTTACTATTCCCAATATCCAGGCCACCGTTTTATAATTTCGAACGTGATCGATTATATCCGAAACCTATCCGTTTTTGGAAATATTTATATCGTTGGAAAGCTTATTCAATAACCTTCGTATGGAACCATCGACGGGCAAATTTCGGTATAAATAAAATAAAATAAAATTAATTTCATATAAATAAGACCAATACACGTACTTGAATACGCCAATATATGTACTTGAATACGGGGTGTTACAGGTTTGCCTGTATCTGTGTTCAAGAAATAGTTTATCTTCATGGGGTACCTATGTCCATTATTTCAGACAAAGGCTTAGTGTTCACTTCTAAATTCTAGCGGACATTTTATAAGGAGTTGGGTACTCAGATTGACTTTAGCATAGCTTTTCACCCCTAGATCAATAGTCAGTAGGAGCGGACTACTCAAGTTCTTGAAGATATGCTCTACACATGTGTTATGGACTTTGGAGGTCACTGGGAGTAGCATTCGGCCTTAGCAAAGTTTACTAATAATACTACCTACCATTCGAGTATTAAGATGGCACCTTTTGAGGCATTATAGGGTAGGCATTATCGATCTCATATCAGTTGGTTTGAGACTTCAAAGATTAGATCACATGGTACCGACTTGCTTCGTGAGTCTTTAGACAGGGTTAGGATGATTCAAGATAGGCTTTGAGCAACCCATAGTATGCAAAAGATTTATGCAAACAGTATGTTTCATTCCTTAAAGTTTGGGATCGGTGATCAAGTCTTCCTTCATGTGTCACCCGTAAAGGCGTGATAAGTTTCGAAAAGAAGGGCAAGCTTAGCCCTAGGTATATCAAGCCTTTTGAGATTCTTTAGATAGTTGGAAAGGTTGCTTGTGATTTGGCCTTATCCCTAACTTTTAAGATATTTATCTAATTTTTCATGTATCTGTGATTCAGAGCTACATTTTGGATGAGTCTCACATGCTTCATTGGGACTCGATACAGTTGGATGATAGATTGACCTTTGTGAAGGAGCCAGTGTCTATTCTAGCTAGGGATGTTAGACGGTTGCGTTCTAGAGATATTCCTATGATTAAGATTCAATGGAGACACTGTCCTATTGAGAAGGCTACATGGGAGGTCAAGTCTGACATACTTACTATTTACCTTCAGCTCTTTCACAATCCAGGTACTTTCTTGCCTTTTAGTTCGAGGACGAACTAGAGTTTTAATGGTGGATATTATAATGACCTGATGTGTAAATTCTTTCTTTTTATGTGTTTTGACCATTTTTCCTTCCCGATGGTTGTTGCATGTTGATTTTAGGGTATGGGGATGATTGAAACGATTTCCAATGCAATGGGAAATGGTTTGGGAGAGTTAGTAATTTTTAGAAGTTCCATAGTTGACTTGATCAACATTTGTTGTTCTGGATATCGGATGGCATTTTGGATAGTGCCATTAGATTCAAAATGTCGAATTTAGGTTAGTAGTTGAATTTGTTCGGGTTAAGAGCCTTTAGCTTGTATTTTGATCCTCTATTTGAAAAACTTATGAAATATGCCTTACGGGGGTCCAGGGGTTAATTTGTTGAAAACAATCTTTTCTTAAAAATTCAATGTTTGAGTCCAGAACATCAAAGTTATCCTAATAGCATATACGGTTTGTCTCTGTGGGGTTTCGATCAAATCTCGAGTGTTCTTTCAGAGCTTGGTAGGCTTGCACCAAAATCAGCATTTGTTGATATCTAGTGCAGCCGCTTAAGCGGTTAAGGTTCGGTTAAGCGGCAGCCGCTTTAGCAACTCAGGACCGGTTAAGTGGTAGTCGCTTTAGCATCCAGGCCACGCTTAAGTGGTAGCCACTTTAATGGCCTAATACTGCTTTAGTGATGGTCTCTTAAGTGGCAATCCCTGTATATAAATTCATTTTCGCAATTTTTTCACCATTCTTGGACTTTGAGCTTTGGATTGGGAGATTTTTAGGGTTTTCATCACCATTTGAGCATAGGTAAGCTCCAAAATCTCTTAGTTTCATCGATTTGTATCATTAAAAGCACTCTTTAATCTTGGTTTTAACATGGGATTTTGAGAATTTTGTCGAAAAAGCTTTAAATGATTTTTCTTCGATTTGAACCTCATTTTTACTTGTTTTCACTTGGATTATCAACGGTAGATTCCTTTATGCTCAGATATTGTTGTTCTGAAATAAAATTCTGATTTTACCCCTTTCATTTTCAAACTCATTTTTTGAATTCATTTTGGACTCGACTCAAACATGGACAATATGGATATCATAAGCTTTCTTTTAATGCTTAGATGCTATAACTAAATGTTGTAGTTGATTTCAAGATCGTTCAAAAGAGAAAATCTCTGTGTTGAAGCACTTTAGGATTGAATTTCGTCATTTTGAGATAGATTATGGCTTAACTTATTTCAGATTGAGCTGGGTAGTTAATAAATAAGTAAAGCATGTTATGGGTTGGGGAAAATAACTATGGAATTTATATTTTGAGATTATTATTATTATTGTGTGCCCGAATGGGGGCTTATATTCTGTTATTATTGACTTGTGATATCTAATATTGTGTGTTGTCTGTGTGGGGACTTTATTTGACATCATTAACCTCATTTATGCATTTAAATGACTTTATTCTAGATTTAATGCTCGCGTGGGGTCTTGAATTATTACTATAGGCCTTATTGAGAATTTGCTTTCTTTATCATGATAGAAATGTCTGAGTTAGGGATTGATATGATATTAGTGATGTCTTACGTGCACATTTATTTCGATGGTGCCTAATTAGAGTTGATAATCATGAATTGTGGACATATTGAGTTGATTTTTGGGCTCACTTATATACGTATTGAATGGATTGGATATCTTCATAATGATTTGATTGTGAGCATTACATCTTCATTCTAGCATATACATTCATGAGATAATGGTGCCATTGAGGAACACTATTTATGAAATAAAATGAAATATTTTTACAGAACCTATTTTCGTGAACACGAGCCAGAGAGATAGATTGAGATTTGAGATATGAGTTATAGCATATGGATTGTGAATCCTCCATGGGTCCTATCTTGAAAGCTGCAACTCGGTAGGTGTATACAGAAAGTCATGCGATGACTTTTACTATTCGTTCCGCCATCATTGCATTGCATTGCATACGCATCTTTCATGATTTTTTTAGTTTTCCTTATATTTAGCTCCCATATACTTTTCGTGTATATTTGTGTTGTTTCATTTCAGTAATTGTATAAGAACTGTTAGTGGAGATGGTGTGAGCTATCATTTGAAAACTTTTTGTTTGTAAGTGACGTGCTCATAGTTTTCTTTATTTATATTATTTTCTATTTTGATCAGTCATTCTATGGTACCTACTGAGTATAGGTAGATCGTAAACACCCCTATTGTGTCCTTTTGGTACAGATCCTAGCTCGAGTACGACGCGCAGAGGATGAGCTCGTGATTTTGGGTTGGTGATGGTACAGGCGCGCTCTAGAGTACAGAGTTGCTTCTGCGGAACCTCATCCTATCGTTATCTATGTCTTTATGTCATTTCTAAAGACAGACTATGTATTTTAAATTTCGTTATGTATTAGATCCTCTTGAAGGAGAGTGCTGAAGTAACGGGTAAAGTTGTTGTCATGTGACCAGGAGGTCACGGGTTCAAGCCTTGAAAATAGCCTCCAATAGAAATGCAAGATAAGGCTATGTACAATACACCCTTGTGGTGGGGCCCTTCCCTGAACCTTGCGCATAGCGAGAGCTTTAGTGCACCGGACTACCCTTTTATATATTAGATCCTCTTACATTTGTGACACTAAATTTTGGAGGGTTTTATATTACTTCTTCAGACTTCTGCTTTATTTATGCTTTGTGTTGGCCTGACTTTTCTAAAAGTTTTGTCTTGCCTTATTTCCGTATTTCCTATTATGTTGAGATTTTCTTTCGATTTGGGGGGGGGCTTACATGTTAATGCTGGGTCGCGACAAGTACCATCATGACCTCGTTTTTGAATCGTGACAGTAGTCAGTAGAGTCAAGAGTGTAATAGCTCCACTACAGCATCTTTATATTTTGAAATGGAATCCTCAGGTTTATAACTTAAACTCATTTCGAGTGCAACTTAAAGAAATTTTAAGCTTATAACTTAAAACAAATGTTAAGTTACTAAATATTGGTGCCTGCGGCACGACCTAATGCACGTTACATTTTTTTGCCTAATTTATGTAATATGGATGAAACTTGAAAGTCCAATCAAATCCTTTTATATAATTGTTAAATATTTTAAATTATGAATTATTGTAATTTAGGATTATTTTAGACAATAAATTTTAAAGTTTTCCTTTTATTCTCTTAAATATTATGTCAAGCCACATAAAATAGGATGGAAAAAATAATACTTTTAATATAACTTATAAATATACAACCAATTAAAAGAAAACTAAGACAATAAATTAAAACGGAGAAAGTTATAAATATTATATAATTATAGTGAAAGAATATCCCCTTACCACATAGTACTCCCTTCATTTCTATGTTAAAAGTGACAAGTAAAAGTAAAAATATATTTTTGAATTAGTAAATAAGTAAAAATAAATGGATAGATAAATGATCAATTCTTTCTTTGTACCATTTAAAGTCCGTTTGGATACAATTAAAAAAATAATTTTTTAGCTTAACTGATTAAAAGTTTAAAATAAGTGTTTATAAATCTATATCTATAATCTATATCTATATCTATATATATAATATATTAAAAGTGTGAAGACTCTTAGAAAAGTGATTTGAACTTTTTATCCTTCATTAAAAGTTTCTTTTTTAGATAAAATTATTTTTTCACTATTTTCTTAAATTATTATTTAATTATATTTATAATATTGTCTCCTAAAATATACGGGATCAAGAGTTTAAAATATATAGTAAGAATTTTTCTTAAATTAAAAATCCTAAAATTTATGATAAGAGTTAGTTTTAATCAATCATAATTTTACCTTATATAAAAATTGTATCTTATTAGAACTATACTCGCTATAAAGATTAGAACTAATTTTTGAAGTAAAAATCTACTCGTTTTTTTCCTTCACATGAGTAATAACTTTGGAGTAGTATCTTTACTAATACTATTATATTCATATTAAAGAATAAACCTAATTAACTTAGATTTAAACGGAAAAATAATAACAGAATAAGTAGAAAATTTACTTCTATAGTAGTATTTATATTAGAAAAGGTTTAAACTTTATTAATATCTTCTTTTTTTGTTCTCCATACAATTGATTGTTCCTAATCAAGTGTGTTCTTTAAGCTATATTCATATTGTTTTATAGCATGTGATAATTTTTTCTTGGTTTAGTTTATTGTTTCTTTTGTTTGATTGAAGAGATAAATTTTCTTATGATTTGAGGTAAATTTTCTAAAATTTTAGTATATTCTTCAAATTTATAACAAATAAATTATCATGTATTTTTATAGATATATAATTGTTAATTGAGAAGTGTTTTAGTAAAATCTTGATATATCTTATGATTGAAGAGACAAATTTACTTGTGATTTGAGATAAGTTTTTAAAATTTTTAATATATTCTTGATGATTAAAATCTTATTAGTATTTATGATTAAAGAGATGAATTTATTTGTGATTTGAGGTAAGTTTTCTAAAATATTAGTATATTCTTGAAGTTTACAATAATAATCTATCATGTATTCTTGATCGACAATTGCTTTTTGAGAAATTTTTTTCTTTGAAATGTTGATGAAATCTATGATTGAAGAGACAATTTTTTTTGTGATTTGAGGTAAGCTCTGAAAATTTTTTGTATATTTTTTTATGTTTACAAAAATATCATGTATATTTTATAGACAATTATTAATTGAGAAATTTTTTTTGTGTGTGTGATTGTACTATTGTAGTATGTTCTTGAAGTTTAAAATAATAAATTATCATGTATTCTTGATAGATAATTGTTAATTGATTTTTTTGTGTGATTTTTATTAATAATGGTGCATTTACATTTGAAATGGACTTATTTATAAATTTAAACAAATTCTTTGAATCATTACATTCCATCATAAGAAATTGATTAGTCATTCAAATTCTATATTAATTCTGTTTTAAAATTTAATTATATGCAACTTTTTTCAATTGTGAATAAACTATGAGATCTGACGTATGGTCATTATTTTACTCTTTTGATTTATTGGTACAAGCTATATAGATATAATGAATTTTTTGATTGACAAAAGAAACACGTATACCACTCTTTGAAAAGTGATTCAAACTTTTGCCATTCATTAAGATTTTGAAATAATTATTATTACTTATTATATGAGATATTAAAGAATATAAAATTAATTAAAGTTCTTGTTGATTTACGTACATCTTGTATGAAAAATAATTTCTACAAACCAAAAAAACTACAAATTTAGTCTAAAATTTGATATTTTACAAAATAAATATATTAAAATAAGGATTCTATATAAACGACTATCAAATTTGCCTAAATTTACTATACTTTAATACAAGTTAATTTGGTTTAATACTAAATCCAATAAATTAAAGTTGCAAATTTACCGTAAATATGGTTAATAATTTACACCATTTTTTTAAAGTGAGTACTTAATAATATAACGTATACACAACCATCAAAGTTGGCATACTGGTTCAGCGCTATGTCCCTTAAACAAGAGGTCGGGGGTTTGATCCCCGCCTCTGACGAATGGAGTAAACTCTGCAGCCAGTTTCCTACCGCAAAATGCGCTAACCGAGGAACGAAGGATTAGTCTCACGGCTGCCGGCTGTGGGGATACCTTGGGCAATCAAAATAAATATATATATATATATATATATATATATATATATATATATATAACGTATACATATGAATTTAATTTTCATATATATTTATTGTTAATTAAGGTAATACTCTCTTATGTCTTTTATATGATTTGTATGAATATATTAGTTTTATATTTAAGTGTTTTTCACATTAAATAAATAAATAAATTTATTTCTTAATTCAAGCATATTTTCCTTTATAATATCGAGGTGATTTTACTAACTGGACTCCTTGAAGCGAGGTACACGTGCAAGGCACGTAAGATACGACTAGTTAAGTAGATAAGTGTTTGAATAGAAGTACTGAAACTAAAAAAAAATTATTGATGTGTTTGGTTAACAAGTGATGTTAAGCATTTTTTTGGTGTCAAAATGACTTCATATCCTTAAAATCATTGACCCATAAGTAAGATGAATTATTTATAATTTTTTATTCTAATAATTCAAAAATAATTTCTATTTAAATACACTTTCAGCGTATAGTGATTATGTTGGGTCAATTTATAAATATAACTTACTTTTACATTTTTAAATGTTAAAAAAAAATTAGGATATTTTTTAATATAAAAATAGTATTATTTTATAATATTGCAAGCATGTAACAATTTGGTTATGTTAAAATATAAACCTTTTATGTAATGATGGATTCAATGAAAACAAAGGAGAAAGATGAAGAGGAAAATGGAGAAAAGAGACGAAGAGAAGCAACCAAGAGAAAAAGTAAAACAAAGGAGAAAGATGAGAAAAATGGAGGAAAGAGACCAAGAGAAACAACCAATAGAAAAAAAAATTATATATTCAAGGACTATAAATTTAAGGTATTGTTGGAGTTAGAGAAAAATACACGGGAAAAAAAAATAATTTTTTTTGATCAAACCTAAAACAATTTTAATCTAAAAAGTGAAAAATTGAGGGTACCCAACTTCTCATTTTTTACTTTTTCTAATCAAATTTTAACTTTTTTTAAATACCTTTTAATCTTAAAACAACTAAAAAAAATTAAAAGTTAATTTAATCAAATTTTAATCCTATCCAAATGAACTTTTAATGCGGCTTCCTTTTCTTATTTATCTCAATAAGAATGTCGCCTTAATATTAAATAATTTAACTTTAAATTTTTTTTATCCTTAATTGATTTAAAACCACGTAGATATCTGGAAGTTGCTTTGAAATCACAAATTTTAAATTCTTCTTTTATAAACACGGCAACAACTTAAGTGGTGCCACAATGGATGTAAAATTGTGGGCCCAGAAATGGCGGCGAAACTCAGTGAGGTATCAAATTTTGGAGCAATTAGAACTACTGCCGTCTCAAATTTTTTAATTTGATTTCTCATTTTACTTATTTTTTTTTATTAATCAAAATAAGATTAAAAAAAAATTTCATTATACCCTTAATAATTGATTACTTAATGTTACTAGCATTGAATCATCAACTCTTAAAAAATGTTGCAAAGACTTTGGTAATCCTATAATCCTAATTATCCATGTAAAAAGTGATTTGGTATCAGTCATATAATAACTTCATCAATATTGAAACTAACAACATGACACAATTAATAAAGGTAAAATGATAAAGTTATATTACCAATCATTATTTTTTTAACACCTGTGTCATCTCAATTTTAAAAGGATAATTTGAGACGAGGTAGTAAATGTTTTGATTTTTTTGATTAAAAGAAGCAAAAGGTGCATTCATAAAATCAATAAATCAACAGCAACAGAGCGCAGAAAAAAATGCCAAAAATACCCATGTGAGGAAGCGCACGTGACAATCATGAGACTAGAGGAGCATGGCCCGTGTCAGCATAGGCCCAATATTAAGATATTTATTTGTCTTTTTAATCTTGATATATTTAAATAAATTTTTTTAATAAAAAGGATTGCATATGTTTTCTAGGATTCATCCGAAATCTAGCATGAGCTCAACATATGTTATTGTATTTAGATAATTTAAGTTATTAATTATTTTAATTTATAATATTTTTTATGTAATTATCAAATTAATATACGTTACCTTTTTTGTCCAAATTATTGTGGCATTGATAGTCAATTATATTTCTAAAATAATTTAAGTTTTTAATTATTGTGATTTATAATATTTTTCTTCTATTCCAATTTCAATGACACTAATATAATTTCAAGAGTCGACCAAATATTTTTTAAAATTTTTTAAGTTGTTAATTATTGTGATTTCTAGTATTTTTCATGTAATTTTTTTGAAATATATAACATATTAAATTATTTTTAGATATTTTAAATTGTTAACAATTGTAATTTATAATACCTGTTATGTAATTTTTGAATAATATATGCTACTCTCCCTGTCAAGAATTTTGTGTCGATGACAGCCAATTATATTTTTTAAATAATTTAAATTTTTTATTATTGTGATTTATAATATTTTTTCTATCTCAACTTATGTGGCACAATGCTTAAATGACTATAATAATTAATTAGGGGTAATATAGTAAAATCACAACTGAAGCAACTGAAGTAGAAATCAGTCAATTTTTTTTTTTTGTTAATGATTGTTATTTACAGTACTTTTTATTTTATTTTTAAATAATATATGTTGCTTTATATATTCTTCAGTCTCGTCCCAATTTATGTGATACTAATATAATTTTGATAGTGAATCAAATATTTTATGTTGACATATCATTTTGTTATTCTTATTTTTCTAATACATAAATGAATTATAATAAGGAGTGATATAGTAAAATCATCGTTCGAAAGATGAAAATTTAATTTAAAACATTAAGAGTTAATTTCGTATTTTATATGTATTTTATCTTTCATTAAATATTATTTATTTTCTTAATACCTAGATGACTCATAATAATTAATTAAAAGCGATTAATTATGTTATTACTATAAAAATTAATATAATTTTATCGTATCCAAAAGTAATCATCGATAATTCACCGGAATAGTATATTAATTAAATACGGGATGCTATATTTGCATATGCAAAACATGATATTATTAAACATTATTGGATAGTGCATTATATATATCTTTCACAATAATAAAATTTTACTATATATTTTTCTTTATTTCTTTTTAACTTGATACATATTGACCCAACATAAATTCTAAGAAAATATTCATTAGAAATTTATTTTATTGAATTAAATTTCTTAATTTTGTAATTTAAAATTTTAAAGTTAAGTTTAAATATTAGTATTCTATATAAGGAAAAAGTAATTTTAAAATTTAAATTTACTAAAATAAATAAATAAATAAAAAGATTATTTTTTTATATAAAAGTCAATTAAAATAATAAAATTGATTTACTTTAACTTTTTAGTTGCAATTAATTAAGATAATTTTTTATTTTGTCATAATTTATGCTGCACCGATAAAATTTTGAGAGTTGAATAGAACTTTTATCTATTTTTAAAAAAGTATTTTAACTTATTAATTATTGCGATTTATAATAATTTTTACATAATTATCAAATAATATATTTATTCCTTGTGTCCCAATTTATGTGGCTTCGATACAATTTT
>NC_061112.1:4280938-4497867 GCF_002878395.1 Capsicum annuum
TAAATTAATAGAATATATTAAATATTTAAATTATTATGATGAAACAATGAAATTATTATATATTGGAGCATGATATGTAATTAAGTGGGAGTAGAGGGGGTTTTTGGTAAGAGCCACAAAAATTTCTCTGTCTTTTAAATATTTTAAGTTATTACTTATTGTGATTTGTGGCAACAAATTAATTTTGAACATGATAGATAAATAAATAAAAAAAAATTACTTCCAATATGTAGCTATAGTTAATTAATATAAATTAATAAAATATATTAAATATTTAAATCATTATGATAAAATAATAAAATTATTATATATTGGGGCATGATATGTAATTATGTGAAAGTAATTGGGTTTTTTGGTAATTGGAAGAGGTGGTTTTAATAGAATATATTAAATATTTAAATCCCAGGTCCCCCGACTGATTCTACCATAGAGGCCAACGATAGACAATAACTCCCCCATTATGATGAAACAATAGAATTATTATATATTGAGGCATGATATGTAATTAAGTGGGAGTAGAGGAGTTTTTGATAAGAGTCAATAAAATTTCTATGTCTTTTAAATATTTTAAGTTATTAATTATTGTGATTTGTGACAGCAACTTAATTTTGAACATGATAGACAATTAAATAAATAAAAAAAATTTACTTCCAATATGTAGTTATAGTTAATTAATATAAATTAATAAAATATTAAATATTTAAATCATTATGATAAAATAATAAAATTATTATATATTGGAACATGTATGTAATTATGAGGAAGTAATTGAGTTTTTTTGGTAATTGGAAGAGGTGGTCGAAACCACCTCCAATATGTACTTATAGTTAATTAATATAAATTAATAAAATATTAAATATTTAAATCATTATAATAAAATAATAAAATAATAAAATTATTATATATTGAGACATGATATGTAATTGAGTTTTTTTCTTAGTAATTGGAAGAGGCGGTCAAAACCACCTCTTCTATATAATATAATAGAAAAGAAAAGAAAAGTAAAGCAATATGCATCGTTAGTTTACTTTTACACCATCAGGCAACCTTCACCTATTGTTAAATTTTAACCTGGCAACCTTACCTATTGTTGCAGATTAACCTAGCTTACCAATGTATTTTTGGTGACTAGGCAGCATAAAAATGTTTATATACTGAAAGTATATATAACTCAAACTCATTCCAGCTATGCAGATTAATAAAGCAAAAAAGAACAGGAACCTTTGACATTTACCTACAGATGGAGATCCTCAAACTGCTTCTTTGTCGGAAAAACAAATAGAAACCTATAAATTGATACAGAGCTCAGTGGATTCAAGGGTGCCAAAAAGTAGAAGTGCATTAAGAAGTTTTAATATTTCCGAGATTCTAGTTTAAACCACGTTTCATCTTTAGCCGTACAGTGAATCATACTTGTACAACAGGATTACAATGAAAAACTACTACCATACAAATGGGAGATGCCTTGAGTCCTATTACAGCTAGATCCAAATGCAAAATACAACATACAATTGGGAGATGGACCAATTAGACGAAAGCTAAAGACGTCAGGTTATGAGGCATGAGATTTGAATTCTGACCTTGAGAAGATGAGGATCAGAACTAGTTCTCTTCTTTAAAGAATTACAACAATCAGTACTCCAGCGATCCTAGAGATGGCATTCCAGAAATAAGATCTCGATCATCAACACTACTGCTGCTCATCCTTTCAACCGCGCCACGGTTCAGAGATTCAGCCTCTTCCTTTCCCAGCTTCTGCACATCTTCGGGTGAAAGGATTTTTATATACCAGACATTATTGACAAACGCCCTGAAGATACCATGCCAGGGAAATAAAAAGAAGAGCATAGTGTTATAACAGGACTAAAGAAAAGCCACTTCCAAAGAGATATGAGCACTACCACAGGGCTGAATAGATATAAATCATGTGAAGGTAAGATAACAGACTTGTAATTTAACTAAATAAGAAAAAGCAACCCTATGAGTCAAAAGTTGAGACACAAGGAACAAGTTTTAAAAGCACATGTTCTTCCTTCTGTCAGAGTGAAAATTTAAGAAGAAATTGCATAGTAAGTCTTCCCACGATTGGGTACTTACTCCCATGGGTCGTCTCCAAGGAGAAGGATATCATTCTCCCTGTCAACAAATACAAGCTGCCAGCCTGATCTTTGAGGGTCTTCAAGGAACCCCTCAATACCGAACATCTGACCCAATTCCCGTCGCAGCTCATGATAGCTGTGGAACTGGGTGATGTCCAGTGACCTCCCAACACACCCCGATTTGTAAACCTGCAATGACAAAAACTTTACTCAGATGATTGTCACATGCAAGAAATGCCAATGAAATGTTTGGCTACACAACAGAACTAGCACCTTGACAAATGTATGGGTTGCATTTGGTGGATCAATTTGTCCTGCATTGTGCAACAACTCAGAAGAGTCTTGCGCATAACCATATAGAGAATTCTGATATCCAGAAGCCCCAAGTGGCATTGCAGACATATCAGCACATGTAGTAGTAACATTAGACACTCTGGTTGGAAGGAGATGCCCTGAAGAATCAACATTAGCAACAAAATGCACTTGATTCTGGGAATCCAAGCTACAGTTTTCCCGAGGATTGGAAGTATCTTTCTCATATGTTGGGAGTGGAGACGAGTTGGAGCACGTATTTAGTTGTGACTCTGCAAATTTTGACATCCAGGACTGTTGGGGCGGCTGCTCCATGATCACACACTGACCAGTTCTATTGATATTCAATGAATTACTACTACCTTCAGAACACAAAGAACCTAGCATATTTTGCACGCCTGAAGGAGCAACAGATGCTGAAAACTTTGAGTTCAAATCTGCAAAATCTGCTTTTAAAAATTGAGAGGAAACATTTGATGATGGCCTCTGCTGGAGCTGATTGTGTGGTATTTGGAATGCTTCTTGGTAAGCGTGTTGATGAGCCTGTTCCTCCAACTGATTATTGGATTGTTGCTGTGATTGCCTTTGCAGGTTCTCTGACAGCATTTGGGTTTGAGCAGGCTGCATATGCTGATGAACTGCTTGCAGCATTATTTGCTGCTGATGAAGAATGGAATTATCAGTACTTGCATGTTGGAGATATTGGGCAGGCTGTTGAAACTGCACTAGTTGCTGTTTCAACAAATCTCCACTCCCAAAACTTTGCAAACCAGTAGCCAGCATAGCTTGATAGTGCTGATTAATATCATTTGGGATAATTCTTGAATCGACTCTCTGCTGCATCCAAGGAAGCATGCCAAAAGACTGAAGATTCATCGAATGAGGTCCTAACTCACTAGTATTCCCTCTTAACCATGTCATTCGATTAATAGCTTCATTGTTACTATCTGCAAAAGCAAAGGAGAAAAATTACTAGTATAGCTTCTGGAACGAGAATCAGTTGCTATCTGAACAATAATACTGCTATAAACTCGTGCTTTTTTCTGCTATCATGGCTATTTGGGTGGGGAAGAGAGGAAAGAACTGTAGGGGATTAGGGGTTATTTGGTTCAAAACCAGTTTATCCTGGGACTGTTAACTATAATTATCTTCCCACCTATCTGAGACAGATAGGTAATCCCATGATTGTGGTATAAAATTTATCCTGGTTTTAGGTAATCCCCTCAAGCAAACACAGACACAGGTTTTGTCAGAAATTTAATACCGGGGTAATCCACTTAAGCCCTCCAAACAAATGGACCCTAAAACTGCATAGGACATTCCTTTTTCTTTTTCTTTCTATCCTGATAAGTTACACTGCAGACTTCACAATTTTACCAAAATTAAGATAGGGTTTACAGCTTCACTTCTCTAACCACATGACCATTCAGTGTGCCATACCTTGATAAGATGAGGTTCCTGGATACAAAGGCCGCTTTAGCCTAAGCGGAAAAAGAGATGGATACATCGGAAAAGTAGTCAAAGGCTCAATCTCCCATAATGAGACCCTTGGTTGCCTCTCTCCTGCAGTTGACTCATCCCAACCAACCTATAATTTCAAGAAATTTGCTGCGTCAATATGAAGTGTAAGCAACAAAAGTGAAGGTTTTTTCATCATACAAAGAGTATATGCTTGTAGATCTGTAAGTTCCTTGCTGTAGATTATAATTTTCATACAACTAGTTGTAAGACTAAAATTAGAAGGAACAAAGCACTTATACAATCTGATTTCTGTATAAGCTTAAGTACTAGAAAGTGCCCTAGTTAGCTCATTCTGACCTCTTAGGAGTAGCTGGTACGCGGATTAATTTATTCTGAAATTATAATTTTGGGATTATAATTTCTGGACTAATTTATACCACCTGGTAAATGGGATGAAATAATCTCAAGTTGGATGGGATAAGGTGGGATATTGAATATCCCATGATTAAGCTTGAGATAAAGTTTATACCGACATTGGTTGAGGGTGGAACAAATTTATGCCGTCTACCAAATGCAGTATAAATTTTATCCCATATCTAATCCGAAAATATCTCACCTTATCCCACGTACCAAACTAGCCCTTAGCATTTGTCTCTAATCTATGCTTGGAGCATCGACCATGATTCAATTAATCAACTTGTTTCTTCAAATTATTCAACAACACATAGCATGTAATTAGCATAACTAATATAAAAAGAGGTGGGTGGGTGTGTATATATATACCAACAAGACCAACCGTTTAGTTTGCCTTCCATTTTTATATTTTTAACTGTATTTACCATATCCCGACATTAACCAACCGACTTCAAACATTGAGAAATGAATGGTAGAACCATGTTAACTGATATAGTTATAAAGGAACAAAAATGGCAAATAGAGAAAATTAAAATAGACCATTTACCTTGACAGACCGCCAGTGAGAATTTGCCCAACGAACTGGATCTAGGTCACCAATCCCAGTAATTGTGCCCATGTATCTGAAAAATGACGGAACCAGCTATAAGAAAAAAGAGGTATCTATTGTAATGACAATGTTTGCTGGTGTTTTATGTGTAAGGAAATGGGTGAAGATATAATAGCTTTTTATTGCTGATTTGTTTCAAGGTTATGGTGGGATATCCTTACTTGGCTTGGAGTGCAATTAGCGATGCCAAATGCCATGAAAGAGATGACGTTTAGTTAGAATTGAGGCAGACGGAGACGAAGGCACAAGGCTTGGGGAGTGCAACGGGTGATGCCAAGTACCATGGAAGAGATGATGTTTAGTTGGAATTGTGACAGATGGAGATGAAGGCACAAGGCTTGGAATATTGCTTCATTAGCACTTATGTGGGTACTATAGAGAGAAACATGAGAGCTTTTGAAGGTGTGGAGATGAATTATGTACTACTTTTTGGTATACCTCTTGTATAGGGGCTTTTGTTTCTACCCTCACATCCATAAATCTTATCGGTTTATCAACAAAAGAAAAAGAGAGAGTTATCGAACAAACATATGGACTAAAGATTTCAATGACACCCACAAAGGTAGGGCACCAACTTACTAATGACGAAACTTTTAATTTAATTGGTTACAAAATTGGTTTATTTACCAGAACTAACCACAAACTTCATTAATCTAAACCCCAATGCACGAATGCAACGGTATTTTAGCCTTTACTAGACAAGAATGATATGCAACTCTATGGGGCCAAAGGAAAGGCATAGGGGTAACAATTCTGCAGTGTCATCCCTATTCATCATTTCTACATAATTAGACTTAGTTCTCCACCTATAATTCATGATGAAACAAACATAGGAGAAGATACGTATTTGAGAGAAACTACTATGCAGTTAAGTTTAAAACAGGTGTGCAATACATCAATAAGAAACTACAAGCCTACTTATGTAGCACTTCAGACAGAATAGATGGGGAAATTTGGCATCAAGATAATAAAAGGAAATATCTCACTTGAAATCAACCAACTTCATTGCATACCTTCGAACACTTGATTCTTCAGTTTCAAATAGCATCCGAAAACGCATTCCAACAGAAACGCGAGTGTGATATACAGCTTTGATGTACTTTGAAAGAGGTATAACAAACTCGGATGGGCTAGCCCTAATGCAATAAGCGTGTGAGTAGAGAAAAGCCAAAAAAGGTAATAGATATGATTGAAAACACAAGGAGAGAGTACTGCTAATTACTACCTTGGGTTAAAAAAGACAGTGAAACAGCTATTAGTAGCAGCAGCATGAGCAGCAGCAGCAAGTAATCCGATGTGCATGCTATCACTAGATAGAACTGATGATGGCATCACAGTCTGGGGTCGAATTGCTCTCCGAATTCCCAGAAGGAGCTGATTTTTATCATTCCTGCACAAAACCGACTATCTCAAGGAAAAACCTGGAGGAAATTTCGTGCTGGATGGAATAATATGTGAAGAATTTACAGTAGTGTCAACAGCCGAGGCTAAACAGTACCAAATGAAAAGAACAGAATCTCCAGCAACAAGCCTTTTGGCACTAACAAACACACTCCAGCCAGTAGTAAGAAGATGTCGCTTAGGCTGTCCTGCATGCAAAAGGAGAAAACATGAACAGATGAAGGCATACTTGGTACACATTTATCAGTTAAAACACAGCATTAAAACATGAACAGATGAAGGCATACTTGGTACACATTTATCAGTTAAAACACAGCATTAAACCTTCCTTCCACATCCAAACAGGAACCATCCGTTTAGCCAACAAATTATCAAAACACATTTTAGAAAGAATAAAAGGTTCCAATTTAAGTTAACAGGATTAGGATGACAAAACAATCAACAGAGCATTACATCAAATTCTTGCGGAACACCATAAAGTTTGACTTGCATTATTTAGATGTACCAGGAGTTTAAATAATTAAATCTTAAGCAGAAATGAACATAAACTTGTAATTGTAATTTTCTTTCTAGATAAAGCATATTCATAACTGTAGTATTCTTTTGCCACCAATATAACATGGGAGTTGAACTCCATAACATTCATGCAACACTGAAAAGTGAAATGTGTAACAAAAGATTTAGGGAGAGAGGGACTAAACTAAAATACTTATCCTACTTCCATACTCCAACCACCATCACATTAGACCATCCATCCACCTTTAAACTTTTAGCGCAATTTCATTCTATTTGGAGTTTTCGTCGCCTCCTTAACCTTCTTGCAACACTGAAACGTGTAACAAAAGATTTTAGGGAGAGAGGGACTAAACTAAAATACTTATCCTACTTCCATACTCCATCCACTATCACCCTAGGTCATCCATTCACCTTTTGTTTTTTAGTGCAATTTCATACTATTTATAGTTTTTGTCGCTTAATTTACTTTTTTAATAAGCAGTATGGCTAAATTAAAACAGACATATAAAAAGCTTAACTCCCAACTCTAGCGCCACTTTTAACCAAAAAATCGGATACAAGTTTGAAACCTATCCACAATCTCCTAGAAAAAACTTCCTTCATCCCGTTTTACACAAATGATGTTAGGATGTGAAATTTAAGATGTTAATATGACTTGCGTGTTTTGTGAGTAATAGTGGACAAAAACATATTTGATTGAAGAAACACCGCTCAAAGTTTAAAATGTGAAGTTACATGGATTTAAAATTTTCAGGGGATGTGAAAGTAATATAGAATAATGTCATCAACGAATAATGCTAAACATTTTGGCACATCCTAAAATAGAGAGCGAATCATAAAACACAATGGAGGAAATGTTATCCCATTACTTATCCTCATTCATATCACTAAGAAAACAAATTATAGCGTTGCCCAATCCCATGCCTAAATGATCATTGAAAGTCTTGGTAACCATACTTCAATTTTTAGGAATCTTGATAAAGAAAAATTGGCAAGTACTACCCGAATTATACAATTTAGTGCCACAGGAGAACCTAGATAGGAGGATCAACTTATGTATGCATCAAGATTAAAAAAGAATGTTGGAGTTAAAGAGAACTCAACAAATTTGATAATACGTGTGGAAGCTTATGTTAAGAGAAACTAAGGAAGGAAATGGATGCCTATTAGAGATCAACCCTTTGAGGTTGAGACTTGTGTTGCAGGGGATGAATAGACAAGCATATATGAGTATGAATGCACAAAGTCAACGGTAAGCTTTTAGCCCAGCAACTCTAATCCGACTTGTGGGCTGAATCAATTGAGGGTTACCTGTCCATTATCAACCAACTGTCCAATCAATCACAATAAGTTGGGGGGACTACATAAAATCTGTCCACCCCCTATACTCTACTCAAGCTCATTTTATTACCTATTCAGTATTTCATTTTTCATTCAAGAAAAATTAGGGGTTCTCAAAATCCAATGTTTTGGACAGCGACAAGGCTCTGCCTCGCCGCGCGGCGAGGCGAGTGGCAAGGCGATCGACTTTTGAAAGTGTGGCGACAATTAATACCAAAAAATTAAAATATTAAGTTGAGTAACTAGTGCGGCGACAATTAATACCAAAAAAATAAAATATTTAGCTGAGTAACTCTAACTTCATGATAGGTAGGAGGCTGCATTCCCGGACAATGTTGTCCTACCGCCTCTATGAAGTTAGCAAATAATTAATTGACACAATTGAAAGAGAGGCCCGCATCATACATCCATACTGCAAAAGCATTTTCAGCTCGCTCCCTTTAAGATCATTTTTATGTCATCAATTCCTCGTCCTCCTCTACTCCTCCCTTTCAAAGCATGCATTGTGTTGTGGCATCTGTGAAAAAAAACCTATTAATAGGACCTTTCGTTACATTTCATATCGAGGATGATACACTACCTACTTGAAGACATTCTTTGAGATTTGGAGGGAGGCATCATTTCTTGATGTTCATCCACATCATCATCATCATCATCAATGATATTATACGATGGCACACATCTTTGATTCTTTGGATTCGCTACGGCTTTGCTATCAACAAATGCCTTTACTTTATTCCTAATTTCTGCCGGACAAGTTGTACATATTTTGACATTTATATATCCACCTATTAAATATTTCTTGAACCGAGTAATACAACAGTTGATAGCACGTCGACAAAAACTACATATCGTTGAATCTTTTGATGGTCTTTGCGTACCATAGTTCCATCCAATGTCCCTTTGTTTGCTACTATAATTGAGACGCCATTGAAATTATTGTTAATGATCAAGTCATCAAACAATTACAATATTAATTAGTATATTATATAAGTAATAAACAAAAAAAAACAGATTTTTTACGCATAGATAGTCTACTGATTTTTAACTACTTGTGAAAAAAAAAAGAGGAAGAAGTAGAAGAAGAAAAGAGGAGAAAATCAGAGGAAGAATAAAGTAGAAAAAGAAAAAAAAATCAAGAAGAATTTAGTAGACTCTGAGAAATGACTGAACAGTCGTCGGAATCACTCGCAGTCGCCTCTCAGCGGTAGCAGTCACCGCAAAATGGAAATAAAAGCCCTAAAATTACCTTTTATCCGTAAAACCCTAATTTTTAAAAACAAAAAATAAAAAGGTGTCGCCTTTAGCGCCTCGTCGCCATTCTCACCTAGGCATATCCTTTAGCGCCTCGTCGCCATTCTCGCCTTGGCATATCCTTTTGCAGGTCGCATCGCCCACAAGGGCAGATGGCGACACTGCCTTACCTCGCCATTCGCCATTGGCAACATGGCGCTCGCCATTGATAACACTGTCCAAATCTCATAATTTATCCTCATATCAGTATACAAGCTTCTAACATGAATAATAAAAGTCTTTACCAATTGCACCTAATTGTAAGTATAACAACAACTTAGCCTAATCTCAACTAATTGGTAGCATCTCCCTTACTTCCACTTTATTATTTAATTGGATAAGTCCGTATTGATTGAAACATTGTAAGTTTTTGAGACAACTTACCCTCGTGTGATTTTATTTTCCTTGTCCCTTTGATCACTTTCAATCATCATACTGTTACACATACAAACCAATGCATATGGAGGTATATGTAGGATATGGTCAAACCATCTCAGACGACCTTCTTTGATTATCTATAAACGTGCTACTTGCAACTGTTGTCGAATGTAATCATATTCTTGTCCAATCATGTATTTTACACATCCACTTGACAATCCTATTTCACGCTTGAGCACTATCATCCTTTCTCAAATGATTATCACATGACTAATAAACTTAAATACCATGATAGTTTGCAAAACTTTCAATATCTTTTGATAATTAAATACCATGCTAGTTTGCACAACTTTCAATTTCTTTTGATAAGAATAGTTTTCACAACTCTGAATTACCCATTATCCACTCAAAGTCTTAAATAACACAAGACAAAGAGTTGCAAATACTACTGTTGACCCACATTCTATATTGCAATAGCTGCATAACAGAGGTCTCTCATAATTCATAGGATTCTTCAAAAGAAAAGCAGTGCGTCTCGGTCACAAAGAGATAATCTTAAGGTCCTCCAATTTTTGTTTCTTGCACCTCCATTAAGAAGATATAGAATTCCAAAGTAGTTTGATAAGCCAAAGCTTATTTATGCTTCAAACTTTGTCCAGTTTCTCCTCTTTATTCTCAACAAAGTCTATAATCTGATCCGTCCTTCAAAAGGTTAGTGATCTTCAACTTGAAACAAAAAATAGTGTATTATATGAACTTTGTTTGAAGATCTCGTGATAAACTAAAAGCTACAAGTTCTCTTCGCTTATTTTCCAACAAGTTGTTCAGCAATGGAAGAAGGAAAACCTTAAGAGCAATAAACTCTGGAAACTTGTATACGGATGATGAACGTAGGACTTTACGCATCCAAATGGCTTCAAATTATTGATTTAATTTTGCTGTTCTATATATTTGATAATAGTACAGTAAAGAAAGATTTTGCCAAGATTATGAGTTGTATCCTTTTAAATCAATGGTTTGATAAAAAAATTGTTTCCATTCGATGTCTGATATCCGTATTAGGGTTCAAATAACTTTAAATTCGTAAGCGGAAGTCCCACATTGAGAGTAAATCGCTCTCTAACAAAGACGATTACATACATAGGGCTTGAAGTCAAGACTCTAATTAAGGATAAAGTACTTACCCGTACCACTCCACCAAAAGATTACAACCCTTAAATTAATGATTAAAAATTACCATAAGTACATAATACTTTTCTGCCGGTCCTTTTTCTCAAAATTGTCGCCCACTCAAATGAATAATAAGATGCAGACACGTGGACATACCACATTGACACGATACTTTATTTAATAATATAACAGGATAGGGATGCATGAACTGGAAACAGCAGTACAACCCTACACAAGTGAACAAACCGGATGATTTAATTGGAAATTGGAACCAAAACAGAGATGAAGCACATGCCCAATTCATGACAGTGTCTAGCTTTTGTTCTAAGAGTTAAAACACTCACCAGCTTTTAGATACAGCTGAAGACATTCTAAACAATGTAAAGCTACAGAAAGGACTATAAGGAAAAGAAAATCTAGAGCTTGCCTCTGAAAATATGCCTGAACTTCCATTCAACATCATGCAGATCCCTTGCAATTAGTTCTTGCGCAGGTGGAGTCTGGGAGAAATCCTGAGTGGCAGTGAAAAAAGTCAAAAATATCAGGGTTAGCTCCAAAGCCAAGTCAAAATGACAGGACCATGGGACCAGTAATCACCAGAGGAGGAAAAACTTTCTCTGCAGCACGACGAGGAACAGAAAATCCACCGTGCGTGCTAGTATCACTTGCAGTCAGCGTCTTACAAAAATAGTTAGTAGGCTGCTTGCTAGGGATTCCAAACTCAACAGGAAGATATCTATCTTTTTGTTCTTCCTGAAATCCAACACAAAGTATTTTTGTCACCCCACTCACAAGTCATTGATGCAAAAAGGCATTATTATTAAGAATCATTTATAGCAGCAATCGAGGAGTACTGGCGTCAAGGGCTGCAAAGTCATTTGAGCGTATACTTCGTCCGTTTCAACATCTGCCTGAAATTCGACAAATTATCAATTATCTATGTGCTAATTACAACTTGCATAGCAAACAACACAGATTGTAATTGATGAAACTCACATGCATTGTGACATTGTGGAGTTGACAGATCAACTGTGGCGGCAAATTCGGGTAATTTGGTATATGTGCATCAACTTCTTTATTAGTTGTTGCAGCTACCTGACACTCAAAAAATTCCAGTAAGTAAGGGACCATCTATTATTTCGACTAATAATGAAGAATGAGACAGCAAACTAATGTGGTTAATGGAGAATGACCTGTTCACTATGACCCTGAGGAAAGTAAACAACACGACTTCCCACTGTTGGTAGGCAAACCAGAGGACCAGCACACGCATGCCATAGCTCCGAGTTCAAACACTTTTTCTCTCCTTTCAGAATTAAAAATCCATCAGCAATAATTTAATTCCACTTAATTACGGACACTTATATCACTATCTCATTCACTAACCAACAAATATGGAAATCAACATATATTCCTTTATCAATATGTAAGTTGTAACACAAACACACTGACAATGATATACAAAAAGCCAAGAACCCCAAAAAGAAGACAGCGAGGTGAAGAAAAAACTGTAAAGAAGTAGAACTAGAAGATACCTTCATGAACCGGCTGACCCATTCCTGATGTTGAAAGCTTCATATTTCTTCTTTAAACTTAAAAATCTAAAAAAAAAAAAAAAAAAAAAGTATACTACAACAACAAAATTATTATTACACAAAACCCGAACTCCCACCAATTCATCACCCTTAACCTCAATATACCCCACTTTTTCCCCATTATGATCCCCCTCTTCACAACAATAACCAAAAATACTATCATATAATTTCCACTGTCTCCAATAACTCCATGAAAATACTCAACAAAACACTACGGTGAGCTGAACTAGAGCTTTTTGCTTGGGATATCACTATCAGTGATAAGACTTTATTTTATACCCTACCGACCAAGGTAGACCTGATAACAGTAGAGAGAGAAAGAGAGAAGGAAAAATGGTTCATGTCTTTCTTTCTTTCTTTCTTTCTTGCCAGTTTGCGTACTGTTATCAGAGGAGTCTGAGGAAGGTTTGGGGGAAAAGGGGATCACAGCCGTTGAGAGAACCGTACGGGAGATCATGACCGTTAACGGAGTTGTGATTTGACAGGAGGCATGTGCTACCCATCCTTCAGTGGTCATTGTCAGAGTACGGAGGTTCAAATATAATACTCCCTCCGTTTTCAAAAAGAATGAGTTGTTGTTTTTTTAATTCATTAAAAAAAAAAAAGATTATTTTTTTTTAACAATAATTTAATTTTAACTTTCCACATAATATGCTTATAATTATAAAATTAAAAGGTATTTTGGTATATTTGACATAACTTTAATTTAAAGTCATAAAATTTTTAAAAAAAAATTATTTTTTTAAATTTTGTGTCAAGTCAAAATGGGTCATTCTTTTTTAAACGGAGAGAGTATTGAAAGAGGGAGAAAGAAGCAAATCTAACTAGTAAAACATTTTTTTAAGAAATAAATAAAGATATAATACGTAAATGTGAAAGTTCAAATATTTACTTGTCCAATAAAGTTAAATTTAAATGTTTCTGTATATATTATATCAATAAATAAATACTCCCTCATCACATCTTTTCTGTTATGTTTGAATGGAAAAAGAGCTTTAAAAAAGTTTAGAAGGATTTTTGTATTCATAATTTTAAAATATAATATTAGAGTATAACATTTGTCTATTTATAAAAGCATGTTTTGAAAATTTAATAAAACTTAAAATATTAAAAGTGTTGATTTTTAAAAGATAAATAAAAATGGAAGCAGTTTCATATAAAAAAATCAAAGTCAAATATGTTGACATAAAATATTTTTTTTACCATTAAATAGTTTCATTGATATAAAAAGATAGTTAGGTTCATTATATATTATTGTTAATCCTAATATAAAATTTTGTACCAACAATATCGTACTTAGTTGATTATGTATTGTTAAAATTGATCTCTAACACACATTGATAAAGGTGATAACTACTGGTTGGAATTGATTTCAAATTTGTTAGTCTTCCGTATTATTATTATTATTAACTTAATTTTTATTTACTTAATATGATGATGATATGAAATTAATTTTTTTTTTTAAATGGAGAGTAATATAGAAAAAGGATATTTTGACTCATTACATAGTAATATAAGTATTTCTCGAGCAAACTATTATAAGTGGAAGCATTTTTAGATCAAATTGTTGATGATGTAAGTATCTTTAATTTAGAAATGAATAATATTTGTGTTTAACTTCACACAGGTTCATATAAATGTGAAGATTAAGGGTCCTAAGTGTTACTCCCTCTGTTTTAATTTATTTATTTTGTTTTGATTTGATATTTAAATTAAAACTATATAAATATGTGATTTTAAATGTATCATGTGAAAAAATAAAATTAAAAAATTTCAAAAAACAGAGACATTTTGTAAGCAATTTTAAAAAATAAAATAAATTAATTAAAACGAAGAAGTGGTACAATTGATTTTTTTTAATGCTTCATTTGGTAAGAGCACTTTTCTGCCAAACTGGAGCTGTACTTTTACCTGAAATTGAGGCTGGGGGAAGGGGTGGAGGGTTAATTAAATTAAATAATTGAAGCATGAATTTAAAATGTGGACCTTGGTGAGTATTTCTTTTCTTAATAAATATATTTTCCCAAATCTTGGTGGGGTTGAGGCATGGTGAAATAGTCCATGCCCCTTACTCCTTGCTAGTCCTTTTGACTAAGAGGGGACCAAATTCTTCTTTGGTCATATATATCAATAGTAATACCCTTTTTATTTTTCTCATGATAGATACTATGATGCTGTTTGGAAAAGGATTTTGGCATGATTAAGCATATGAGCATGTCTTTTTCACGATGTCTAACAATTCCTTTTCTATTTTTAGGTGTTGATTGGATGCTATTTAGGGGTTAATTAATTAATTAGTTAGTTGATGACTTTGTTGTTCTTTTTGCCACACACTAATTTGGTCCCCCCACTAACAATTCCAAAAATTCGAATCTTGTTTACCTCTTTTTGAACTAGATGACAATAATAATAATTAATAACATACTCAGTATAAGTAGAATATTTTAGTAGGTAGGATATGAAGCGATTAATATATTTTATTCCAACTTTGTGAAGGTAGAAATGTTATTTTTGATACTCTTAGCTCATGTAAAGCATAATAACAAGTATCGAAAGAAAATATAATAGTGAAAAGTCATGCTAAAATTAAAGTAAAAAAACATCATAGCAACATCAAATAATAGATAATCAAAGCAGAAGAAACAACATAAAATAATAAAACTGAAGAATAAGACAGTAGCATAGTAATAATAAAAAGTTAAGAACAATACTTATAAGGAAAACTAGTCAGTGATCGGCTACCAATTAGTCTTCTACTCTAATTCTCAATCTTTATAACCTCCTATCTACTATCATATTCTAAGTAAGTTTCAGGTGATCAACTTCACGGTGTTGCGGTGTTTCTAAAAATTGATTTGAGGTTTGATTATCACCAGTTGAGGATTAGAGCTTTGGATTTTCTGAAGACATATTTTTGAACTCGATATGGTCATTATGAGTTCTTGGTCATGTCCTTCGAGTTAACCAATGTCTCTGCCATGTTCAATCGGGTGTTTCGATCGTATCTTGACTCCTTTGTTATTATATTTATAGATGATATCTTGGTTTATTTCAAGAGTGAGGTTGAGCATAAGGAGCATTTGTGAATTGTGCTTCAGATATTGAGGGACAAGAAGTTGTATGCTATGTTCTCTAATGCGAGTTTTGGTTGGAGTCTATTTCTTTTCTGGGTCCTGCGGTGACTAAGGAAGGTATTATGGTTGATCCAACCAAGGTTGCAGCGGTTCGTGATTGGGCTAGACCTACTTCGCTTACCGAGATTCAGAGTTTTGATGGCTTAGCAGGTTATTATTGGCGTTTTGTTGAGGTTTTTTCATCTATTGCAGCTCTATTGACCAAGTTTATCCAAAAGAAGATTTTTTTCAGTAGTCTGATTCTTGTGAGGCGAGCTTTCAAAAACTCAAGGATTTGTTGACTTCATCTCATATTTTTACTTTGCCCAGGGAAGGTGTGGGTTTTACCGTCTTTTGTGATGCTTCAGGTGTTGAGTTAGGTGTTGTATTAATATAGGAGGGCAAGGTGATTATTTATGAATCTTGTTAGTTGAATCCTCACGAGAGGAATTATACTACCTATGATTTGGAGTTATGTGCAGTCGTGTTTGGCTTAAAGTTGTGGAGGCACTACTTGTATGGAGTCTGTTGTGAGATCTTTCAGATTATCGTAGCCTTCAGTACTTCTTCACCCAGTGAGATCTTAATATGAGGTAGCGTCATTCGCTTGAGTTGCTTAAGAATTATGATTGTCTATTCTCTACCATCCGGGCAAGGCTAATGTAATCGTGGATGCCTTGAGTCAGAAGTCGACTAGCATGGGTAGCTTAGCGCATCTTTTGACCCAGGAAAGGCCTTTGGCCTTAGAGGTTCAGTCTTTAGCTAATCAGATGGTTATGCTTGATATTTTAAAACCTAGGCATGTTTTGGCATTCGTGGAGGCTAGATATTCTTTGATGGAGCAGATTTTAGCTCATTAGTTTGATGGTGTTGGATTGAGGTTGATTCGAGGTAAGGTGTTGAGTGGGGAGGCTAAGTAAGCCTCACTTGATTTGGATGGTGTTTTGTGGATTGGAGGCCAAGTTTGTGTGCCGAGAATGGGTGACTGGATTAGGTTGATCTTAGAGGAGGCTCGTTGTTCTAGATATTTCATCCATCCAAGTGTGACTAAGATGTATGTGATTTGAGACAACACTACTAGTGGGGTGGTATAAGGCGAGATATAACGGATTTTATGGTTCATTGCCTATGTTGTCAGTAGGTGAAGGCCAAGCATATAAGACATGGTGGATTGCTTCAGAGGTTACCCATTCCCAAGTGGAAGTGGGAACGGATCACTATAGACTTTATGATAGGTTTGCCTCGTACATCTCATGGTTCTGACAGTGTTTGAGTTGTCAAGGATCGATTGATCAATTTAGCTCATTTTATTTTCGTTCAGGTCTCATTCAAAACTAAGAGGTTGGCCCATATCTACATTCGTAAGATTGTGCATCTGCATGTTGTGCTGATGTCCATTATTTCAGATCGAGTTCTTGTGTTCACATCTTATTTCAGAAAGACTTTTCAAGATGAGTTGGGTACTTGGGTGGATCTCAGTACAACGTTTACGCCCCAGATTGATGGTCAGTCAGAGCAGACTCTCCAGGTTTTGAAGGATATGCTCCGCGTATGTATGATGGATTTTAATGGCTAGTGGGAGTAGTATTTAGCTTTAACGGAGTTTGCATATAATAATATCTATCATTCCAGTATTGATATAGCTCTTTTTGGGGCATTGTATGGTAGGCGTTGTCGCTTCCCAGTGGATTAGTTTGATGTTTCAGGGGTGAGACCTCGAGGTACGGACTTGCTTCGTGAGTCTTTGGATAGAGTCTGGGTCATTCAAGATAGGCTTAGAGTTGGCAGAAGTGCTATGTTGATCATAGACTTTGTGCCTTGAGATTTGGTGTTGGTGATCGTGTCTTCCTTCGAGTTTCACCCATGAAGGGTGTGATGAGGTTTTGGAAGAGGGCCAAGCTTAGCCCTAGGTATATCGGCCCATTTGAGATTCTTCATACTGTTGGTGATGTGGGTTATGAGTTGGCTTTGCCCCATGATCTATCGGTTATTCATCTAGTTTTTCATGTTTCTATGCTTTGCCACTATATTCTTGATGAGTCTTATGTCATTCTTTTGGAGTCGGTTTAGTTAGATGAGCGGTTGTCCTTTGTTGAAGAGGCGATCTCCATTTGGCTAGGAATGTTAGACGGTTGCACTCTAGAGTTATCCCTTTGGTTAAGGTTCAGTAGTGATATCGACCTGTAGATGAGGCTATTTAGGAGGAAGAATCTGATATGCGTAGTTCTTACCCCAAGCTCTTCGTTGATTCAGGTATTTCTTTGCCTTAGTTCGAAGACGAACTAGATTTTAGTGGTGGGTGATGTAATAACTAATTTTTTGATGAAATATGTGAATTGTGTGTTTCTATGTGATTTGAGTGTTTTACCCCTCTCCGTAGTTACATTATGGTATTTCTAAGGTGTGGGGGTGATTGACATGGTTCCCGATGTATTTTGGTACCATTTATCGATATTGTGGTTTTTGATGGCTTCAAGGGCCTTATTTTGGACTTATGTAGATATCTTTTGATATGTGCGATGGATGACTGAAAGAATAGCGTCAACAACTTTGAAATATCAATTTTAGTCTAGGTAGACCTTTGGTTCGGATTTTGATGCGCTCAAGCTTATTTCAACTTATTGATCGAAAAGTTGAAAAATTAAAAATATGAGTGTAGGACCCATTTTGATTAAAACGGCCTCAGATAGAAAATCAAACTTCGCTAGCAGATCCGGAATGTTGATTTTTTTAGGTTGGTTACATGTTTGGTGTGATTTTACGGCTTTTAAATCTCATTTCGACTTTCGGTTTGGAATATTATATTTTTGGATTTTGGGGATCAACTTTGGGAAAATGACATTTTCTTTTAAAAATCTAATATCGCCATTGAGTCCGGAGCATCAAATTTAGTGTGGTTACATAGTTCGTTTGTGTATATCGGACTCTAAATAAATCCCGAGCACCCCATCGAAAACCATTTGGCCTTTGAAAAATCTGCTATAGTGCAGATTTTTCTGCTATAAATAGCAGGTTTTTAACCCTCTTTTGGTCCATTTTGTCCATTCTTTCACCGTGCCTCTTGAGAGTTAAACACTAAAATAGTGTGAGAGCTTAAAAGTGAAGCTTGAGGGAGCTTGAAAGTTAGATTAACATATATTTCTTGATTCTGTTACGGATTTAAGGTAAGAATTCACCATTTTCTTAGTAATTTCTTGATTAATTTTTTAAAACCCCAAAAATCTTATGGCTTGATTTTAAACCTTAATTTCACTCACTTTCACTTGAATAGTATTTTAATTTTAGTCTTATAATTACCAGTTTTTCATCAATTTAACCTCCAAAACAACTCTGATTCTTGATTTTAACCCAGATTTCAAAGATTTTATCCGGTAAAGCTCAAAAATGATTTTTTTTCATTTGAACCTCGATTTGACTTGGGTTTTAAGTTGTAAGTTCCTAAAAATATGGGAAATAAGTTTTTGGAGTAAAGTTATGATTTTATCCTTCTTTTTCGAAAATCTATTTTGGGGTCCGATTTGATCCAAACCAAAAATAGTCAATATGGGGTCCATTGGTTTTGTTTTGACTCGTAGATTCCATATTTAATATTTTTGGTGAAGTTTGGGATCATTCGTGAAAAGTAAAGTCACGGATTCGAAGTGTGACGGTCTGATTTTGACATTCGAGGTATGTTATGGCTTAACTATTTTAGACTGAAATGAATAGTAAATAATAATACAAAATGCATGTTAAGGATGGGAACTAATCATGAAAAATGGCTATCTATGTGGTGTGTCCATGTGTGAGCCTATATGTAATAAAATTATTGAAAATGAGATATTATGTGATATGTGTGACGTATGGGGTCCTATGTGATGTTGATAGCCTTGAATATATGTGAATAATTGTATTGTGTTATTGAAATGCCTAATATGGTATCATTAGTGTATTGTGATATATTCATACTTGTTATATGAGACATGTGAAAATTCATAGATGAAACGAAAATAATGAGTGAATATTAACTCACGTGGTTATGGAAATGTATAATTGTGGTTGGTTGTGGAAATATATCATTATGATTGGTTGTGGAAATACTCATTGTGATTGGTTGTGAGCATTACATCCTTACATCATACTCATTCATGAAACATTGGTACTACCGTGGCAACATCTGAGAAATACTGACAATACTTTTTATAAAGCCCCTCCTAGGGAAGTTCCGGGAAGGAGATATTGTAACACCTTATAAAATCCTCCACGATGGATGTGACGGGAAGGAGATATGAGATATGTGGATTGTATACAGGTTGACGAATCCCCCATGGGTCCTGCATTGAAAAGCTTGCCTCCGTAGACGTATACGAGGATTGTGCGACGATCTCAGAGGTTGTGCGACGACCTCGTGCATCATCATAGACATTGCACTTACATTATTGTGTTTATATTGTGTTGTATCATCATATTGACTTGCCATCTATAAAATTGTCTTATCTTCTTTTACTTGTATTTGATGATCTTGTATATGCATGTTCCCCCTTAATCTACTTATATATGATATAATGCATATTTGTGCTCTATCTTGGTATGATGTTGCAATATATGTGATATATTAGAAATGCTAGTGCAAGCGGTGTGGGCTACCCTTGTGGGACATTTTCTGATTGCGGGTGATGTGCCGTTTCTAGATATTTTATCTGCTTTATTTACTACTTTGCTTGCTCGGCCCATGATACCTATTGAGTACAAGTGGACTGTACTCATGCCTATTGCACCCTTTCGGTGCAAGTCCTAGCTCGAGTACGCCTCAGCTTGCTTAACTCGGGCGATTATTGAAGTTTCCAAGGTAGAGGTTGGATATTCATGCGTTCGAAGTTCACCTCTATCTTTCTATAGTAGTTATGTCTTTATTAGTATTCGGAGACAGATATTCTTCCTTTGTGGTTATTTTTTTCTGATGTATTTGACTTCTGGATTGTATTAGTAGTTCTTACACTATTGACACTTGGTTTTGGGCATGATTGATATTTTGGATAAGTTTTTTCCGTGTTGTTATAATTACTTGTATGGTTCGGCTTCGTTCTAGAAGCCTTACCTAGGGATATTTCTGTCTTTTCCTTTTTTATATCAATTTGGGTGATAGGCTTACTTGTCAAGGTACGTCGCGACAAGGGTCATCATGACCCTCGTTTTTGGGTTGTGAAATACATCAATGCAGCCATCGGCTATTACTCCGCCGTTCTAATGGACCTCCTTTGTTCTCCATCTCATTAACATATACACAATAATTTTGTCCACGATTTATTAGTGGTTGGTGAAAACTGAAGTGGCCCGCAATATCTTCGATAATATCGTTTTTAGATTGTTGAAAAATATATTTCTTGAATTCATATAGCAAATATACAAAGAAAAATAGAAAGACGATAAATTTGAATAATGAATACAAAATTTGAGGCTTGAAACACGCGTGAAACGTTTTTCTAAAAATGATATTTGCTCCCTCTTCTCGAATTGTTATGAAATTATATGCAAATAGTTTTAACAGATATGACAAGCTTATTGAATTTTGCACTAAGCAAATGTAATTCTTCTGGAAAGCAACAAGTCAAGAACTTTATCTTTTAAAGAAAATCTCTTTGGGAAATATTGTAAAGACGTTTTTCTGTAAAAGTTTTTGTAAAAGATATAGTAAAAATTTGGAACGATTTAAATAACATTGGTGATATTCAAAGAATGAAAGGACACAACCTTTCACTAAAAGATACCTCTTCATATACGACTTAATTCTTATGTATTTAATTTAAATACAAAAATCCAACATAAACATTTTCCTACATTTCAAGTAACTAAGTTACTCAAACATTGAAAAGACGTTTCTATAGAAGCATTTTCTATCGTATCCCACGACCCATGAATACCATAAGAGTCGAGGTGTTTTCTTCCAAATAAGTTGATGCACTTGCAATATCTTTTCTGTTGGACTCAGTTATTGATATAGAAGAAGTTCAGAAATTAGAAATTCGACTTTGTTGATGATTTAACCTGTTGATGCTTGTGTTATAAACTGGTGAGTCCTTACATGATATATTTTTTATTTCATGGTGTGACTTGTAGTTCTATGGATGTGACTCCGCATTGAAGTGCTTGTTTGATATTTCTCGAGAGTATTTTCCCATCCTTTATTTGTTTTTTGCCTTCTTGTTTGTACGTTTGAGGACGAATGTGAATCTTAGTGGTGGATATTGTAATGACCTGAATTTTGTTGATTTTTTCTTTTATGTATTTTGATCATTTTATCCCTCTCTGTGGTTGTGCTATCTGATTTATGAGTTGCGAGAATGGTTGTCACGGTTTTCAAGGTCTTCAAGAAGGTTTTGGGTGAGTTTAAAGTCATTATGAGGCTTTAACAGCTAATAGTTGACTTTGATCAACGTATCGAAATTTAAAGATCGGGTGGCAAAATAGACAACTCCAATTTAAAATATCGAATTTGAGTTAGTAGGGAACCTAAAGTTTTTTTTTCTTGTAGCCCTTAACCTTCTCATAGACATGTTTAGTGAACTTAACCTTCAGCAAAGTTTTAAAACCCCATAATATGAAAAAAAGAAAAATAGTTATGGTCTTTAGAATGTGGTTAATTTACTGGGACAGCCCCAACCCTGACATGTATTTTTAATTATTTTTTTGGGATAAGGTCACTGATGATGTAGTTGGTCTGCTGAACATATACGATCTGTACGTAAATAAGGACTAATTTTCTAACTACTATTTTTTCCCCTACATGCTTTTGAAAGGGGGCGATGAAAAAGGATTATGATTAAAGAAAAAAAATAAAGTCCAATTTCCACACAGTTATCTATAAAGAAGAAACTTCAAGAAAATTATCTCTATTTATTGGACCAACCTATGACCCAAAAAGGGGAGTTTGACACTTTTTCATATGCACCGCTAAGATTTTTATAGATGTCCTCAAACATTCATATAATTGATCATTCGATTTTTGTGTTTCATCAATCATCAAGTACATAGATTCCATCGAAGGGAAACAAAGGCTAAAATTATTTATACAACGGAAAAGGGTCTAATATACTCTTCAACTATTGAAAATGGTATACAAATATACTTTTTATATCTTTAGGATCAAAAATACTCTTTCATCCATCTATTTAGTTAAAAAATACTCTTAATGTATTAAAAATGACTCAAAAATGTCTTTCTTCATCTATTGGTTCAAAAATATCCATCCATCCATCTATTTGGATAAAAAATATGCTTAACATTAAATTTAAATCCAAAAATGTCTCCTCCTTTATATATATATATATATATATATATTTTTTTGGGTTTCACGTAGGGGTGATTTTTTTTTATAATTACAATATTTTAATTATGATATTATATATTTTTTGGTGGAATAGATATACATTAATTAGTATATTATTTTTTTGGTTTCACGTAGTGGTGGGCTTTTTTTAGTTACAATTTATTTTATTATTATATTATTTTGGGATTTTTTCAATTATAATTTTTTAGTATTATATTATTTCTGGGTTTTATTAATTATAATTTTTTATTATTATATAGTTTTTGTGGGTTTCACGTCAGGGGTGGTTTTTTTTTTAATTATTATTTTTTTAGTTTTAGGTTGGTACCAAGTTATCAGGTAATTTACGGTATATCATAATAGCTATATTTATGGTAATTTTTTTTTCAATAAATATATTTTTTCTATTTTAGGACTCTTAATTTTCCTATATGTTTCAGGTTTCGTATTTGTATATTTTAGAACTCTCAATTCCATTCTATTTATTTATTTAATAAAATAAAAATTAGAGAAAAAAAATTAAATGATTTTATCTATTGTAAAGTATTCTAAGGGAGAATGTTTTTTTTCTTTAAGTTAGTATTTTTTTTTTTTTTGGTTTCACGTAGGGGTATTTTTTTTAATTACATTTTTAATATATATATATATATATATTATTACTATTTTTCTTTTTATTATTATTATTTTTATGGTTTCATGTTGGAGAAGGATAGAAGTGTAAAATATTATGCATTCTTACCTAAATTAAATAAAGATTTAAATTACTTTCAAGTTTTTTTTTATATAAAAAGTTCAAAACCTAAAACGAACTAAAAGTCTTCAAAATTTCACCTAAAATATGTTTTCTAATATTTGAGCACACGTAGATAATCATTAATTATGAGAGTATTTGCCCTTTGCTAATTATCCTATTTAAGGAATTCTTTTCTAATTTTGCACTTAAACATTAATTAATTCTTTTAAATTTTTTGTATATAATTAAAAAAATAGTGAAAAGAGGACAATTAAATTGTGAGTGAATTTGAGTCTAATTACACGTTAACCAATAAAAATAATGTCATGTATTTAATTTAAATAAAATTATATTTCACATCAGAATTTATTAAAAGGAGGAGACATTTTTGAACTTAAATTTAATGTTAAGGGTATTTTTTATCCAAATAGGTGGATGGAGGGGCATTTTTGAACCAATAGATAGAAGAAGGGCATTTTTTAGTCATTTCTAATACATTAAGGGTATTTTTGAGTCAAATAGATGGACGAAAAAGTATTTTTAAGCCTAAAGGTTGAAGAAGGGTATTTGTGTACCATTTTCAATAGTTGAAGGGTATATTAAACCCTTTTTCATTTATACAATAACATAATGTCTGCATTTTAAATCTAAGATAAATTAAAATTAATTATATAAAATTATTTTATGATAATTATATTATAAAGATTCATCTTAAATTGATTAAATTTATATTAATTATCAATCTACCTCAACATTTCTACTTTGTATTGAAGATTTGAAATCAACAACATGGACAAGTTTACGCCCATAAAAATTACTAAGTGGGTATTTGGAAGAGATTATAATCTAGTCAAAATAGATTATAAGTTGTTTTTTTTTGCTTAAAAATGTGTTTGACAATTTTTGGAAGTGCTTAAAAAAAGTTATTTTTGACCTTTTTTAAGCCAAAAACAAAAAGCACCCAATCCTAGCTTTTTTTTGGAACTTATAATCTATTTAAGTTTACCAATTAAATTACCTTTGTATCCCTTATAATTATTGCTTATTTCAATTTTACCCTTTAGCCCTAATTCTCCTTCACTACTACAACCACACTTCACACAAACACTTTCATTTCTCTGAGAAAACCCACGCCGCTGCCAAACCAATGATAAAATTATTTGACTATATTTATTTATGTTTAATAAAACCAATATTGGTGAGTGACATTTGCAAATCTTCCAAATGGACTCGTGTTTATGTAATGTCTTTTATTTTATTTTTGACAATATAGTCTAAAATACTGGTTAATGATTAAATTATTTGTCATGTTTCGGATAGACATAAAACTACAATGCAATAATTTAGGAAACAAATCTAAATACACCCAATTTTATCATTTTAAAATTGGAGAGGATCCATTCTAGGGCCCAATAATTGATATGAAAAGAATTAAATTCAATAAAAATGAACATGAATCATCTTTAATTCGTTATATTATTCAACTCGTAAAATTTTAATATATAATTAATGTTTTCAGGTTGAAATACCTCCCCCCCCTCTCTTCTTATTATGTAGATTTACTTTTTAGTTTCATTTATTTATTTAGTAGAACTAGTTATCTTTACGTATATTAGTTGTCGTAAATTTTTATTTATTGTGATCTATAACTTGATAAAAGAAATAGTTTTTTCAATTAAGCATCGTGATGTTGATAAAATTGTGTATCCTATCTCATTTGGGCGTGTATAATTTAGGCTTTAGTCATATTAGTACCTCTTTTGCATGAAACTATTTATCTATTAATGTAATTATAATGATTAGTAACATATATATTTTGCTTAATGATAAGCTCGACATATATATTAATATTATCCTCGAAGGTTAAGAGCAACAAGTCCAGTTTAATAAGAAAATGGAAGTGTCGTCACAAATTGTACCTTAATGATACGAAATCTTAGTGTAACCATGAAGAAACAAATAATCTTTTAATCTATAACTATCTTTTTCAAATGCAAACATTCAACACTTAAATTTTTTAAGTGCGCAAATTAATAGCCATTTATGAAAATATTTTTTTAATATATATATATATATATATATATTAAAATATATATTAATTTTAATTTGAATCATTTGAGCAATAAAAATTAATAATAATCAACTCTATATATTATTAACAGCTATAAAGGTATTTCAGTCATTTTGACTAAAAAAAAGTGCTTAAAAACATTATTTAAACAAATCAATAATTTTTTTTCAGTTTCAGCACTTTTATTCAAACACTGAATTGCTTATTTTTAAAATAAGTTCAGCACTTTCAAAAACATTTTTTTAAAAAAAAAATTCCAGCCACTTTTTTTCAGCCTATTCAAACGGGCTATAAAAACTCCTCCAAAAATATCAAAGATAAAACGGAAAAGGCTCAAAAATACCCCTGAACTATCTGAAATAGCTCAAAAATGCCCCTTGTTAGATTTTTGGCTCAAAAATACCCCTCCGTTAAATATTTGGCTCAAAAATTTTCCTCCCTCTAACGGAATTCGGAAAAGGATCAAACATACCCCTGAAGTATCTGAAATGGGTCAAAAATACCCCTCTGTTAAATATTTGACTCAAAAATACCCCTTCCCTTAACGAAATTAAATTATTTCGATTGAATTAAACTCTAACTTTAACTTTTTAACCCTAATACTTTAATTTTCTTACATAAAAGTATTTTTTTAATTTAAAAAACAAGATAATGCAAAAATGTATTTGAATTATAATATAAATTGGTTGAATTTGATTTGAAAAATAAACATACATTTATTCTAAAAAGGTATTTTCACTTTACATCTTTTTAATCTTCAAAAAAATTAACGAAATATGATTTTTCACTTAAAGAAATTAACAAAATATAGATTAAATGATCAACTTTATATAAATTAACGAAATAATTTAATTTCGTTAAGGGAGGGATATTTTTTAGCCAAATATTTAACAGCAGGGTATTTTTGATCCTTTTCCGAATTCCGTTAGAGGGAGGAGTGTTTTTGAGCCAAATATTTAACGGGGGTATTTTTGAGCCAAAAATCTAACAAAAGACATTTTTGAGTTATTTCGAATAGTTCAAGGGTATTTTTGAGCCTTTTCCGATGATAAAAAGAACTAAAATTGACAGCATGAACAAGTTTACGCCCATAAAAATTGCTAAAAACTCCTAAAAAAATATCAAAGATAAAAAGAACTACTAGTCGTCTTAGGAATCAACATGTATAAAAGAGTGCTCTTTTTGTCGGTAGTATTTTCCAGAAACAGCACTTTTGTTGGACAAACTTCAAGAAAAATAAGAATTTAGGAATATATATATATATATATATATATATATATATATTAATTTCATGCTTTTACTTTTTTTTTTTGTTTCTTTTTTTACCTTAAAAACTACAGAATTAAACGTCACTAAAGTAAAAAAGAAAAATTCCCAGTTGCACTTTTGCTAGTACTAGATTTAAGTAGGCAAACCTGAAACAGTAACACTGAGCTGGGATCTTATACTAGGAGCCTAACAAGCCTAACCTCTTTTTAACTAAAACAAATCATTTTAGGTTAATAATTAATTTAAAGTTGATTATAGTACTATTTAATAATCGAAGTATTTTTATGCATTTCAGGCACGAAGGGAATACGAGTTTCCTTAAAATTAGTCCAGAACATTCGAACCAATTTTATAGAAGGTTGTTGATTAGAGTTCTTTTAAGGTATGGTGTACCATGCTTTTGTTGACTAGGAATTGCATTACTCCATTCATTTTAATTTACTTTTCTTGTTATTTTTACTTTTTTTAAAAAAAAAAATTGGGGTAGGGGAAGGGGAACGGGGGAGAGGATTACAATGTGGGGAATCGAACTTTCACCAATAAGGTGGAAGTTCCGGTAACTAAACAACTAAACTACTAAGATTCCCCTTATTATTTTTACTTTAGTTTTAAGAAAATATCATTTTTTATATTTAATATTTTCTTCGTTTCAAATTAATTGATCCATTTTAACTTAACAAGGAATTTATAAAATAAAAAATACTTTTAAATTTTATGATCGAAGTTAAAGATATGTTAAATATACCTAAATGTCTTTTAAATTTATGATCTTAAACATGACATTTGAAAAATTAAAATTAAAAGTTGCTAAAAAAAAAAGAAAAGGTCATTCTTTCAAAACAGACTTAAAAAAGTAGGTCAAACAAAATTGAAACGAAAAAAATAACTCTTTACATTCAATATCTCATATTAACATATTTAAAATCACAAAATTTAAAAATTATTTTAAGCATTTCATACATTTTTAATTTGAAATAACAAAATTTAAAAATTCTAATATTTATTTTATTAAATTTTGTATCAAGCCAAACTAAAAAAAATTGAATTATGGGATCATGTAGTCTATAAGTACTCAATCAAATCTGCAGCTCGAGATTATGTTCTTTTTTTTACGAATGAAAATATACTTTATAGAAGAAAATATAGACGTGGATATATAAAATTTTAGAAGTCAATAATGGTGCCGCGTAGAGTAACAACCATCATTCCTTTGTGACAATGACTATATAAATTTTATTTTTAGTTTGAGCCAAGTAAATGGGGGCATTCTCAAGAATTTAGTTTTCTCCTTGATTTTTTATGTTAAGCAAGCAAGTAATAGATTGCATGTGACATCTCTTACACTACTTTTGGATGATAAAAATTAAAGGATCGAGCTACCCCATAATTAATTCCTACATAAATTCTGTTCATATTGTGAATTTCATCATATATATATATATATGACAAATCATCATAGCTCTGTGATGAACCTTGCTATAATATTAGTCATGAATATTCCTTCACATATCAATGTTTCTCTCAATTACTCCCTCCGTTTAAAATAGAATGACCTACTTTTCTTTTCAATTCGTTTAAAAAAAGAATGACTCTTTTTTTTTGGTAATACTTTAATTTTAATTTTTCATATGACATGTTTATAATCACAAGATTAAAGGACATTTTGGTATATTTAACACTACTTTAATTTAAGGCCACATAATTTAAATTTTTTTTTTTTTTTTTTTACTTTATTAAACTTTGTGACAAGTCAAAATAGTTAATTCTTTGTGAAACTTTTTATTCTGCATGCAGCATTAATGAGTGTGGTATGACTTATGAGGTAGGTGACCAGAGATGTGGAAAAAGTGAAATTCCTCCCAATAATGCAAACCTTTCTTCAATGTATTCCCTACGTCCTAAAAATAGGTATTGTTTTAGTAAAAATAAATTATTGGAAAATAAATGTTATTTCAAAAATTCAAGACAAATATAATAATTATTTTTAACTATATTCTTATCTTTAAAAACCACAACTTTTTAATAGAGCTTAATTTTCAAGTTATATTTAACAAATAAGAATACTTTAATAAGCTACCCCTTTATATTTTTTATTTTTCTTTTTAAATATAAAATAAGCTAAAAATACTTATTTTTGAGACGAAGAATGTACACATACGTAGGTTTCAATTTATTAAGGGGTCGTTTGGTAGGACGAATTAAAAAAAATAATCTATGTATTAAGTGTGGTATTACTTAATTTTATGTTTAGTATAATTATGGAGCTATGTATTACTAATACCATGTATTAGTTATACACCCTATATGGTATTATAGGCTGTATTACTAATACATCTCATATGGTGGTATTAGCAATACATGGGTTTTAATACTATGGACTAATATGTGTAAAGACAAAAATATCCCTCAAATTCTTTTAAATATTTTTTTTATTTTCTTAATTTTATTATTATTTACAAATTTTATTATTATTTACAAAAATGCCTCAAATTTCATTAATTTTTTTCTAAATCTTTTTCAATTTATTCAATGTGAGTTATTCTTTTCAATTTATCAAGATAATAATATCCCTCCAAATAATTTTAGTCATAAAAAAATTACTCCATTAACTTTAAAAAATACTTATTGATGAAAATCCGAAAATAAATTGCATGATTGTATACTAGCTTTAATTTTGTAAATAGAATATTCATAAATAAAAATAATTTTTCTACTTAGCTTTAACACTCTACCGAACACAACTTTATGTTAATAATAATTCTATTGTCTCATTCAAAAGTTACACGTACCCCCTCCAACTTAAAAACACCATAAAATGGGAACAACAAGCAAATGATAAACAAATAAAGAAAAGATAACCTCCCAAAAAAAATTGCAAGTGAATGATTAAATCTTAAAATTATTTCAAAGTAAATAATTAGTTATATTATTCATTTTTTTTATTTTAAAAAAAAATAATAAAGTTTTGTAAAGAAAATACACAAAGTTATAATATGTTGAGGTTATTTTTGTAAACAAACAAATATTCTTTTTAAAATAAACAATACATATTATTTTCAATACATTAAATCAAATACCGCATAAAAAATAATTTCAGTATTACTATTCTCAGTATTACTAATTCCTACACTACTAATTCCAACATTACTAACACAACCTATTCAATATTATATGCTCTACCAAACCACCCTAAAGTGGACAAGATTGTGTTGTTGCAGGATGTAATATTGGTACAAAGGACACAGTCTTGAGATAAATGCCGTTCATTTTATGCTGCAGTAAAATCATTTGTCCTTTTGTTTTTTTCACATGATCATTTGAAGTAAAACCCAAAATACTAGTCTAGCATTCAAGGTACACGTGCACTCTTGAGAGTGTGAATGAAATTGTAAGTATCAAATTACCTCGATGATGCTGATACGAGTGTGCGGAAAAGAATTGCTAAATATATGCGTAATTGGCACAATTTTTTTATTTATGTCCCTCAATTGAGACTTTTTTCTATTCACCATTCAAACTCCACACAATAAAATGTTAAAACATCTCAATTAGGATTTGTTTCTATTAGCCACTCAGATTTTACCTAGAATGAAGTTTTAGCGGTCGATATATTGGAACTAGTTTCAGTTGAAATGTGTCTAAATAAAAAACGAAGACCGGTAAAAATATCCCTAATTCTCTCATATCATAAGAGGGAGTTAAGCCGCTTAAACAGGTATGAGGTCGACATATTTATTTGTTTTGTCTGCTTCAGCTACTTCAACAGTAATTTTATTGTATTATTCTTAATTAAGTTTTATAAGTTATTTCCGTATTAGAAAATTAATAATATTTAATAAAAATAAGTAAAATAGACATTTATGACATATCTGCTTCAGCTGGTTCAATCGTAATTTTACTATATTAATCTTAATTAGTTATTATAAGTCATATAAGTATTAAGAAAATTAATGATATTTAATAAAAAAGATAAAATAGATATAAAATGATAAACTAACTTTTTATGTTTTAAATTAACTTGATGTCTTATATGAGGTCTATTTAATTTTTTTTCGCAAGTATTTTTTTATAGTAATTTTGATATATCACGTCTAGTTAGTTATTATAAGTTATTTAAGACATGCCTGCTTTGCTGCTTCAATCATGATTTTACTATATCACCCTTAAATAATTCTTATGATCATCTAAGCATTAAAAAATTAATAATATTTCATAAAAAAAAAATGGACACAAAAAAGATATGTCAACATAAAAAATTTAGTTGTCTATCGAAATTATATTAGTGCCGAAAATTAGGATGAAAGTTAAGCAGCTCAAGCAGGCTCGAGGTTGACATGCCTGCTTGTGCTGTCTGCTTCAGTTGTTTCAACCGTAATTTTACTGTATTGCCACTAATTAATTATTATAAGTCATTTACGTATTATAAAATTAATAATGTTTAATAAAACAAGTAATATAGACATTTATGACATGTCAATTTAAGCTGCTTCAATCGTAATTTACTATATCATCTTTAATTAATTATTATAAGTCATACAACTATTAAAAAATTAATAATATTTTATTTTAAAAAAGATAAAATAGATATAAAATGATAAATTAACTTTTGATGTTTTAAATTAATTTGATGTCTCATATGAAGCCCACTTAATTTTTTTTTGCAAGTATTTTTTTATAGTAATTTTGATAAATTACTTCTAATTAGTTATTAGTATAAGTTATTTAAGACATGTTTGCTTTGATGCTTCATTCATGATTTTACTATATCACCCTTAAATAATTATTATGATCATCTAAGTATTAAAAAATTAATAATATTTCATAGAAAAAAAAAAGTAAAGTGGACATAAAATGATATGTCAACATAAAAAATTTGATTGTCTATCAAAATTATGTTAGTGACGCATAAATTGGGATAAGACAGAAGAAGACATAAAGTAAGTTTCACTGCTGAAGTTGGTAGTAGGTTGGCATGTCTGCTTGTGTTGACTGCTTCACCTGTTTCAATCACGATTTTACTGTATCACCCCTAATTAATTATTATAAGTCATTTACGTATTAAAAATAATAATTTTTGATATAAACAAGTAAAATAGACATTTTTGACATGTTTGTTTCAACTATAATTTTATTATATTATCTCTAATTAATTATTATAAGTCATCTAAGTATTATTATATTCTACTTAATAATAAGTGTCAAATAGCACATAGTAGGTCGACATGTCTGCTTGTGCTGTCTGCTTCAACTGCATTGATCGTCATTTTACTATATTATCTCTAATTAATTATTATAAGTCATTTAAATATTAGAAAATAATAATATTTAATAAAAATAAAATAGATATTTTTGACATGTCTGCTTCAGCTGCTTCAACCGTAATTTTACTATATCAATCTTAATTAATTATTATTTCTACTTAATAATAGGTGTCAATAAGCACACAACAAGTCGACATGCCTGCTTGTGTTGTCTGCTTCAGCTGCTTCAATCGTGATTTTACTATATTATCCCTAATTAATTATTAAAAGTCATTTACGTATTAAAAAATTTTTTAATAAAAAAATAAAATAGATATTTCTGACATCTCTGTTTCAGTTGCTTCAACCGTGATTTTACTATATCACCCTTAATTAATTATTATAAACTATCTAGGGGCTTTGAGCTGTAGGTGACAAAAGAGTTTTCAAATGAGGTGCAGGTGACACAAGTTTTAATAATTGAGTGGAGGTGACAATTACTTTGTTATGGATTAAGAAAGTTGGAAAAGTTTGAAAATAACCCACAAGTTTTTAAATTTATACCTTGATCCAAATGTTAATTAATATAACAGGAAATAGAGGACAAAAAAGCGTGTTTCTCTCTCTTCTTATCCATTGTTGTTTTCTCTCTCTTTATGATTATTGTTGTTCATTGTTGCTGCTGCTTTATTCATCATCTTCTACTTCATTATCATCTTCATCTTCTTCTTGTCGACCATTGTTGCTGTTGTTGTTGTTACCTCTATTGCTGCTATCTGACCAATTTCTTAGGTCAAATTTTGTTTCCTACATTACTTTTCACTTTGACATTACTTCATAGGTGACTTTGGTAAGTAAAATTATAATTTTTATTCGAATTTGTCATTTGGGTACACAGTTACTGCTGTTTTTTTCAACAATGGATAGAACCCGATCATGAATCCAACATAAGTGCCCACAATTTAAACAGATTATTCATCTGGTGCATCAGATGAGTAATCTGTTGCAACGAAAGACTCATATGCTAGATTCATGTTTATGCTTCTACAGTGCCCGTAACATGAATCGAACAGATGGGTAATCTGTTGCAACAGACTAGTTATCTGTTGCAACAGACTTAGTATCGGTTGCATCAAACTGCTTATCTGTTGCAACAAATGAGTAATCTGTTTGGATCAACACAAATTAATCCCTGCCACAAACCTAACAGATAACCAATATGTTTCAACTCTTGCTATTGCTACTGGATTTAAAATTATTCCTTACGTTCAATCGTTGACATGTTTGTTGAGAAGATAATAGAAAGAATGAAAATTAAATACTCCCTCCATCTCAAATTACCCGTCCCAAATTTCCTAATTTGATTTCTCATTTTACTTGTCTTTTTTCATCAATCAAGAAGAGACCAAAAAAATCCATGTTTTACCTTTTGCATTAATTACTTTTTCAAATTAAAATATAAACATTATTTAACAGGGGTATTATAGTAAACTAGGCATGTTATTAATAATTTTTCTTAATCAATATGCTATCTCAATTTCGGACGGGTAATTTGAGACGGAGGGAGTATGAATTAAAACATCAAAGTTGTGCAACAAATTAGTTATCTGTTATAATAGACTGATTATCTGTTGTATCAAGCTGTTTATCTATTGCAATATATGAGTAATCTATTGCAAAAGATGAGTAATCTATTTGGAACAACACAAATCGCCCCTGCCATAAACTCAATAAATAACCAATATGTTTCAACTTTTGCTTTTGCTACTGGATTCAAAATAATTCCTTACGTCCAATCGTCGATATGTTTGTTGAGAAGATAATAGACAGAATAAAAATTAAATATGAACTAAAACGTCATAGTCGATCAAACATAATTTTTTTATTAAACAAAAAAATTACATAGACTAAAAGAAAAAAATAATTTAATTATTATTATTATTATTTTTATTATTATTATTATTGTCAGCCGGCCAATCTTCAACTGGTAGCAGCAAGACCCTCCTCAGCCTGTGGATCTCATGGAGCATTCTTGCTTTAATTGCTCCCAATTCTCATTGCAGGTCACGAACTTGCATCCGAAGTTCATTCACGGGGTCTTGTAGAAAAGCAACGTCCCACACTAGATCAACCACATCTAGAACACATATGAATTAATAAAAAAACGTGAAAAAAAAGAAAAGAAAAGAATATCTGAATGTAATATAAATAAATTGGCAAGAAAAAAACTTACCTGAGTCAGGAAAGTGAAAGTGGTGAAAGGTGTAATATGAAAGACAAAATGCAATAAATTAATAGAGTGTAGTTGAATGAACGATTGAGTAAGGAGGGACCTAATTATAGAGGATTGAATTTGAATGAGTTAGGAAAAAATGTGCGACTGTTCACCTCCATTTATTAATTACATTTTTTATTACTGTAAAAAGTTATGACTTATTAAATTAAGAAATATTGTGATAAGTCATGACTTTTCAGATTATTATTATTAATTAGTTCTTTTCAAGAACCGACTTTATTGAGTTGTGACAACAGATTTTATATTTGTTGCATCAGATAACTCATCTGTGATAATAGACATATCATCTGTTGCAACAAATAGAAAATCTGTTGCATCAGATAATCTATCTGTAGCAACATATAATCTACTTTTTTTTTTTAAATTATCATCGTATCATTAATTCAAATTTGCTGACCTTTTTATTATATAAATTTAAAACAGATTTAAAAACAAAAATATTTTCTGTGAAAAGAAATGACGCCTATTTAATATTAACGTCAATTATTCAAATTAAATAATCATTTTTTTATGGTTATAAATTGTGTTTATCGTTTATTTTCTTATTGTTTTATGTGAAAAGAAATGACTTAATTAAATCAAGCTGGTGAGTTTTTTATTATTGTGACAAGTCATGACTTTTCAACTTATTATTATTAAATAACTTTTTTCTCAATTTAAAAATCGAAGACACCTTTTCAATAACCATTTCTTTAATAAAATAATAACCATTTTTATTGAGTTTTGGCAACAGATTGTATATCTGTTGCATCAGATAAACCATTTGTTGTAACAGATATACCATCTATTGCAACAAATCGACTATCTGTTTTAATAACTTTTTTGATTTCTTCTAATAGTTGATACATTAGTCACAACAGATGGGGAATTTGATGCATCAACAACATTGTTGAATGTGTTATAGATAAAAAGTCAAGATTGTTCACCTTTTTCTTAACAATCATCATATAAGTTAATTAATTCAATATTGTGATTTTTTTATTATACAATAAATAAATAATTTTAAAAAATAAATTTAAAAATAAAAATAGTGAAAAGTCATGATCAGTTATTAAAATTAAATAATCGTTCTTTTACGGTTATAAATTGTGTTTATCATTTATTTTCTTATTATTTATTTATGAATTATTTTTCATATTAAATAATCGAAAAGTCACGTCTTCTCACCCTCTCAATAACAACAATAAACCAATTTTTTTAATAACCGCCTGTAGCAACATATGATCCATCTGTCGCATCAGATTAATTTCTGTTGCCACAAATGCTAAATTCCTACCACCAACCGTCGACATGTTGAGAATAAGGAATAAACAGAATGATAATTAAATATATAATAAGAATTAAAAATTCAAAGTCGACCACCAAACATAGATTTTTGAATCCCTTTGGTAGATCCGATATACAAAAGGAAAATAAATACACTAAAAGAAAAAACATAACCTAATTATTATTTCTACTATTATTATTATCATTACTATTATTAGTATTACTATTATTGTCAATCGGACAATTTTCATGCGGCAGCAGCAGGGCCTTCCCCAGCCTTGCTCTGAAGTCGGTCAATCCCTCTAGAGTTTATCAAATTGCCTTTGAAGTTCCTGCAAAGACTCGATATGAATCTTCTTGTATGAATTTGGATCAACCATATTTGTAAGTGTAGTAGAATGAATGAGTAAGGAAAGACCTATTTATAAATGATTGAATTCGAAGGGGTTAGTAAAAAATCCACGACTGTTCGAAGGGGTTAGTAAAAAAGCCACAACTGTTCATCTCTTAATTAAATAATATCGGTGAATTTTCGAATATGTAAATTAAAAAAATGGATCTAAATACGATATTTTATCTTTTATTGTATTTCAAAAAGAAAAGAAAATTGCTTAAAATAAATCTAACAGATGGGTAATCTGTTACAAAATATATTTTATCTATTAGATAACTTATAATGTATTGACAATCTGTTGCAATAGATGGATATATCTATTTGATTTTTCCAACAGATATGTCATATATTGCATCAGATTGATTATCTGTTGTAACACAGATGTCTGTAATTGTTTGATAATTTAAACAGATGTGGCATCTGTTGTAACTTGTTAGTCATCTGTTTATTCAATTTAAGCCATAGATGGGCTAGGAAGAATAAGGTGCGTGCAGATGGATGGATCTACTATTATGTGTTAAAGTTAAGTATTACTGATAAGGTCATCGGGACAACACATACAAAGTACAATGTTTTTGTGAATGCAGTTTTTAACCGATTAGGCACTGATCATTCAAACAAGATCCTGCATTGTACAGTTAAGTTTGATAGGTTCGAATTGATAAGGTTGAGGGCCCCATGAACATGGTGCAGATACTCTGTTATGAATTACTGACGGTTTTTGCTCATATTTATGCATGTCAAGTTTTGAGAAGGGATCAATATTTGGTGTCATTGCAGAGATTAAATAGCGATTGGACTTAACTTTAAGTGTGCATTAGACTCTGAGAAGGCCTTCAAAGCCTCACACTGCATCAAATAAGAATGGAACACCAATAGAAATTCCTCTGGATCAAATTTATATAAAAGGGTTGTTCAAAAAGATGATTATACGCCAGAAGGAGCCAAAGAAGAATGCCTGCGAGGAAAAGGGCAGTTGATGAAAGACAATATCATCTAAGGGCTAATTGAAGAGGAGACATAGGGTAACAAGGAACTTCTAGCGAATCTGGCCGATGAAATTGACTTAAAACATAAGAAATCTGAATCAAGTGCAAATATGAAAGTGTATTCGGTAATGTAAATTTTTCTATTATTTCTCTGAAAAAAATAGTGCAGATGGACACTTTGCTAGGGAACTGTGACTAGGTAGTGTGGTCGGCATTATCACCTAGATAAAAAATAGCAGAAGACCAAGAAAGCTGTCTTACGAACATCAAAGGTTGAAATGATGTACAATAAGTCTAGAAAACTTGTGTCAATAACAACTGCAGTTAAAATAAGAAATCTAAGAGAATACTGTATTTTTTGAATTTTAAATTGCATCTCATGCCTTCTTGTTTGTGGTTCCGATTAGGTCCACTGCTGTTGACCTAATCAGAACCACAAAAAGATTGAAAGAAAGATTGAGTATCATTACTTCCTTAGAAATATGGATTAATTGATTGTGTTTTCTTGCCTTAGCATTCTTTCAACATATCTTGGAGAAGATTAGAGGCTTGTTGTAGTATGTGAGTCCCGATAATTTTCAAGCTTGCCTCCAACTTGCCGACTTGGTCTTCAAGTTTGTCGTTGTCATCTTTGAAGTTGGTATAGAGTTCCTGGTCTTTTATGAGCTCGATCAGAAACACTTTTGTCGAAGTTCTAGCACTTTAGAAGGCCTTCAGAATGCTTTTTTCAGAAGTCTTAAATGATACATGGAGGGTCGCTATGTTTGTTTTAGGTCAAAATGTGTTGATGCACAATCAAACAGTGGTCCCAACAGTTGAATAACTCACTTTTATCGAGCGTTTCTCAATGTAGATTGCTCAACCAACCTTCAAGAGATTTGATAAATTAATTAGCAAGGATTTACGTAACATTTAATCTAAACTGACTCTACCAAACCTATCAACCATTACGTAACTCTAGGCTCATTACCCTATCAAACACCCTAGTTAGTGCACAAATCAAACAAGCTTGATCTCTCATCCTTTCTGCTGATCGCTCTTCTCCAATATAGAGGGCAAGATATCCTCCATGCAAAAGTCTACACCATTGGCAGAAATTCTTGCCACAATAAAAGTCTTTAGAACGCATGACTAGTAATCTCTCAATATCATTTTTATGACTTTCTTGACGCCTCTTGCCAGTATATTAGAATGGACATCGCGAGAAATTATGCCTAGTTTGGTTTGTCCATTCTAATATATTGGCAAGAGACGTCAAGAAAGTCATAAAAGTGATATTGAGAGATTACTAGTCATGCCTTCTAACGACTTTCGTTGTGGCAAGAATTTCTGCTGATGGTGTAGATTTTTGCATGAAAAATATATTGTCCTCTATATGAAAGAAGAGAGATAAGAAGAAAGGCTGAGATATTGAGCTCGTTTGATTTGTACACTAACTCGGGCAAAGGTTTTTAATAGGGTAATGAGCCTGGAGTTACGTAACGTTTGATAGGCTTGGTAGAGTCAGTTTAGATCAAACATTTTGTAACTCCTTGCTAATTAATTTATCGAATCCCTTGAAGGTTGGTTGAGCAAGTTTCATTGAGCAATGCTCGATAAAAGTGAGCTATTTAACTGTTGGGACTATTGCTTGACTGTGCATCAACACATTTTAACCTAAAACAAACATAGTGACCCTCCATGTATCATTCAAGGCTTCTAAATAAAGTGTTCTGAAGGCCTTCTACAATGCCAGAACTTCAAAAAAAATATTCTTGATCGAGCTTACAAAAGACCAGAAACTCTATACCAACTTCAAAGATGGTAAAGACAAACTTGAAGATCAAATCGGCAAGTTAGAGGCAAGCCTGAAAATTATCGGGATTCATATACTACAACAAGTCTCTAATCTTTTCTAAGATATGTTGAAAGCATGATAAGGCTAGAAAAAACAATCAATTATATCCATATTGCTAAGGAAGTAATGATACTCAATCTGACTTTCAATCTTGTTTGTGGTTCCGATCAGGTCAACAGTGAACCTCATCAGAACCACAAACAAGAAGGCATGGGATGCAATTTGAAATTCAAAAATTGCAGCCTTCTCTTAGATTTTTTATTTTAACTGCAGCTGTTATTGGTGCAAGTTTTCTAGACTTACTATACATTATTTCAACTCTCGATGTCTGTAAGGCTGTTTTCTATCTAGGTGATAATCCCGACCACGCTACCCAGATGCAACTCCCTAGAAAAGACCATCTGCGTTATTTTTTTCCAGAGAAATAACAGACGGATTTTTTATTACTGGATACACTTTCATAGTTGCACTTAATTTAGATTTCTCAAGTTCTAAGTCAATTTTATCGGCCAGATTCGCTAGAAGTTCCTTTTACCCCATGTTTCCTCTTCAATTAGATCTCAGTTGATATAATCTTTCATTAACCCCCCATTTACACTCGCGGGCATTCTCCTACCACACCTTCTGGCGTATAATCATCACTCCGAGCAACCCAACTATATAAATTTGGGCTAGGGCAATAACTATATTGATTTTCGTTCTTAGTTGAAGCAGTGAGAGGCTTCGAAGGCTCTCTCAGAGTCCAATGCACCCTAAAAATTAGTTCAATCGCTATTGAATCTCTTTACAATGACACCAAAACTAGATCCCTTCACAATGCTTGACACATAAACACGAGCAACAACCGACATTAAATCTTAACTGGGTATCAGAACTATATTAATGGTCCCTCAGCCTATCAGTTCGGACCTATCAAACTTAACTATAAAATTACAGATATCTTATTTGAATGATCAATGATTAAATGGTAAAAACAACATTCACAAAATTAGTATACTCTATGTGTGTTTTCACGATAATATTATCAGTAATACATACCTCCCACATATGAAGTGGTTCCATCTGCAAGCAGCTTATTCCTCCAAACCCATATTTACTGTAGTCTCTTGTGTCGGCCGAGCAAAAGTTAATCAACTTTCAGTTCCTTATATCTACAAAGAAGAGGAAAAAATAATGTTAAACAAGAGAAGAACAGAAAGAACATCATCCATCTGTTGAAACAGATGTGTAGTTTGTCACAACAGATATGGAGTCTATCGCAACAGATATAGAGTCTGTCGCAACAGATATGGAGTCTATTACAACAGATGTGGAGTCTATTGGAATGCATCAAACTAGTCTGCTAGTGGTTTGATTTGTTCTAACAGTTGCTCTATCTGTTGCGACATCAACAACAACATAAACTATAAAGAAACAATAAATAAAAAATATCAACAATAAAGAAACAACATCACTTGTTCCAACACCATCAACAATAAAAAAAGCAACATCCTTTGTTCTAACACCATCAATAACAACACACAACAAGTTTCAACAACACCAACCCTACCAACAACATCAATAACAACGTCAACAACAAAGAAAAAAATAAAATACATACAAAAAAATGAACTGCCAACAAGGCTTTTTAACTTCTTCCAACAGATGACTTTTTTTGCATATTGTTATAAAAATTCTTGATTCGTTTATTCAACACTTAAAAGTTCCTTTAAATTTTTTAAATAAATATGATTTGGGTAAATGTAATTAAATAAAAAATAGATATAAATAACTTGCAAAGAACAAGACGAGAATGAAAGAGCAATAGTGAACTATACCTTACCTGCAATAACAAAAAAGGATCAAAACAACAATTTCAGTCGAGGAAAGATATAGATCGATTTAGATGAGGAGAGAAAAAAGAGGAAAAAGGCTGTGATAACCCTGAAGAGGAGAGAAAGAAAAAAATGAGAGATGAATAAAATAAATTTAGGGCTGAAGGAGAGATGAGATAATTTTAGATATAGACATGGGTTTAAATATTCATTAATTAATATTTATTAATAACGCGAGGGACACGAGGAAGACGGGTGACACTGAAAAGACAAGACAAGACTAGTCAATTAGATTTTTGAGTTATCCAAGAAATATTTTTGACCGCCTTTAGTAGTACTATTTTATCTATCTTTCTTTTTTGGACAGAAGCTTGCTTTAAAATTAGAAGAAAAAAAAGAATTTCAAATAGATATTTCATCTGTTACAATAGATATAAATATCTGTTTCAAAAATTCCAACACTCAGTCATCTGTAACAATAGATGCAAATGTCCATTTGATAAGTAAATCAGATATGTCATCTGTTACAACAGATATCAATATCTGTTTGAACATTTTCAATAGCTCAATCATCTGTAACAACAGATGCAAATGTCCATTTGATAATTAAATTAGATATGTCATCTGTTGTAACAGATATTAATATTTATTTGAAAATTTTCAACAACTCAGTCATCTGTCACAACAGATACAAATGTCTATTTGATAATTAAATCAGATATATCGTCTGTTGTAACAGATATGAATATTTGTTTGAAAATTTCCAATAACTCAGTTGTTTGTTGCAACATATTTCATTGTAATTAATTTAAGTAGAACTAGGGATGAGTTCATAGGTTCAACTATAACTCTAATTGAGTCTTTGCAATTGCATGGTGTTCGTTTTGCATTCATCCCGACCCTTTATCATCGATCGATCACTCTAAGTTAAAAAAAATTCTTGTTATCTTAATGTTAATCTAGCACCTGAATTGATTTAGGTAGAATTGGGGATGAGTGCATAGGGTCAACTATAACTCCAATTGAGTCTTTAGAATTATATGGTGTTGGTATTGGGTTCACCCGACCCGAGTTGTATCGATCATTCTGAGTTAAAAAGATTCTCATTAGCTTAATGTTAAGCTAGCACCTAAATTGATTTAGGTAGAACTAGGGATGAGTTCATAGGGCCAACTACGACTTCAATTGAGTCTTTGTAATTGCATGGTATTGGTATTGCGTTCATCTCGACCCGAGTCATCGATCGATCATTCTGAGTGGAAAAGATTCTCATTAACTTAATGTTAAGCTATTACCTAAATTGGTTTTTGTAGAACTAGGTATGAATGAGTTCATAAGGTCAAATACAACTTTAATTGAGTCTTTGCAATTGTATGGTATTGGTATTGCGTTCATCCCGACTCGAGTCGTCGATCGATCACTCTGAGTTGAAAAGATTCTCATCAGCTTAATGTTAAGCTAGTACCTAAATTGATTTAGGTAGAACTAGGGATGAATGAGTTCATAGGGTCAAGTACAACTTTAATTGAGTCTTTGCAATTGCATGGTGTTGGTATTGCGTTCATCCCAACCCGAGTCGTTGATTGATCACTCTGCGTTGAAAAGATTCTCATTACAAATTAACAATTTCAAAATTTGTCATTTTTTTCCAAAATTACAAATCAACCTATACAAATCATCCATTTGCGTGAAATTTTTTTTCTCATTTTAAATCTCAAGTTCTTGATTCTCTCTCTGTCTCTCCCCCTCTCTCTCTCTCTCTCAATAATACAGATAACAACTACTCAACATATTGCTCAATCCTTCAAAATAGATCAATTTTCTTTCTATTTTCGACCACATAGTTGTTATTTTTGACTTTATTCTCACTTGTATCCGTTGTTTTCTCTGTCTTCGCAGGTAATAGAGTTCGAGAAGAGTTCTATATTTCTTCTTTATTCTAAAAATTAGGTCTTTTTAGTTAATGATAAAAAAGAAGACTTTTTGTTGTATTATCTTCGAGAATGGGTTAATAATTTTGAGTTTTGATGCTAAAAACGTCAAAAGCACCCGAGAAAACCCTAGTTTTTGTCGCAGTATTTTATTGACTGTTGTGGTATTGTTGGATGGTATTTGTGGTGTTGGTGGTGGCTGTTGTTGGTGGTGTCGGTATTTATAATTTTGGTGGTGGTGTCGGTGGTCTTGGTGGTAGTATTAGTCGCATTGGTGGTAGTGTTAGCGATCTTGGTATTGTTGTTGGTATTGGTGAAATTAGTGGTGGTCTTGGTTGAATAGGTGCTGGTCTTGGTGGCATTGGTTGTGGTGTTGGTGGTGGTCTTGGTGGTCTATCTACTGCTACAGGTGGAAGATCTGTTGGGAGAAATTAAATAGGTCTTCAAATAGATTTCCCACCTGTTCCAACTAATGGGTTATCCGTTGGAGTATTTTTTTGTAATGTGGTGTATATTAATTTATTGAAATTTGTCTTACCTTTTTAAAAAAAATTATGTTGACATCAAATATTTTGTATTTTTTATTTTTCTATTATTTGTAGTTAAAAGATGTCTCCCAAAAGAAAAGAAACTGAAACTAAAAGTGGATCAACTTCTGACCACCCAACAATAAAGACTAGAGTACAAATAGATTCAAAGAAACTTCCTGAACAATCTCAGTCAGGGCAAAATGAAGCTGAGGAAAGTGAGAACTCCTTCTCACCAATAGGGCTTGAAGTAATATCAAAATACCAGCATGATCCTGTCAAAATCATTAGTATCGACAGGTTTTGAGTTGCGATGCCGATAGATCACCTTAAAGAAGTAACTGTTGATCTTATACTTAAATGTTAGTTGGGGAAAGGTTTTGATGAATTTAGGAGTATTATGAAGAATAAAAACATAAACAGGCTTTTAAAGAGGAGCTACTTTGCATACTTTCTTAAGCTGCCTGAGGATCACACTCTCCGTTTTCAAATGAGCATGGTATATGGTTTTCTTAAGCGTAGGATCAGTACGTGGGGGATGATAAAGATTCAAAGGAGGAAGAAAAAAAGATGGACGGAATCTGGATCAACTACTTTGGCATGCTGGTTTGTTTTGGATTCAAAGAGTTTGCCATAGTGACGGGCTTGAGAAGCGATCGTCCAGAAGAACCTCTCATCAAGGAAACACCCAACAAAAGGTCTAATAAATGCAAGGAAAAAAAATGGTTATTGGGCATTGTTGGATGTAGTTACAAAGTAGGTGATTTGATAGAAAATCTCGAGGATAAACCCATACCAAAGCAGTATAGGGAGAAATTGTGTTTAGTTTGGTTTATCCATTCCGTTATATTGAAAAAATACGTCAGGAAATTCATAGAAGATGATTTGTTGGCACTTGATTATGCTTTTGAGAAATTCAATGACTATCCCTGGGGATATGACAGCTACTACTTGACTGTCCAATATTTACTGACAAAGTTATCAACAGGAACGATCACATTATACGGCTTTCCTTGGGTTTTCATGGTAAAATTAATCACTATTTTTATTTATCCATTAATTTATATTGAATATACTTATTATGACTTTTTTTTGCTTGCTTTATATTTATATTTTTTAGGCTTGGGCATTTGAAGCTATTCCTCCCCTCCGAAAGCAGTTCAAGAATTACCCGGATAAGGTTTCTCATAAGAGGATCCTTAGGTGGTTCGCTGCAAAGGGTAGCAAAAAAATTAAGGAGGTTGATCTCTTTAGCCCTTCGGATGATGTAATACGTCTTGTTTCAAATAAAATAATTTGCCTCAAAGAAAGATATTGAAACAGATGTGCCATCTATTACGACAGATGGGTCATCTGTTGTAACAAATTACCCGTAAACTACAACTGGTGCAATAAATGGGTAATATATTACGACAAATGATCCATATTTTACAACAAATTAACCATCTGTTGCTCTGGTTCCCTGAATCTGACTCAATAGACTACCCATCTACTGCAAATTATACAACAGATGGGTAATCTGATGCAATATATTGTCATTCTGTTATGACATACAGATTAACTATTGCGGCTGATAGATCATCTGTTGCAATAGTTGGTTGTGTTAACATGTAACCCAATTGACTGCAAATTATTATTATATGATATAATTTAAATGCCTTCTGTTTTTTATAGGTTGTGCATCCTTGGATCGTGCCTACTATGCAGGAGTAGGGGATGACTTCTTTTATTACTCTAGGTATTGTTGTTACAACAACAGACCCAATAGTGGAGTTAATAAAAAAGAAATTGGGTGGAGCATCATGCATAAGAAGAGCAGTTAGGTAAGGTCAGCCTAATGTTGAAGCTCTTCATGTCCAACCTATTATAACAGATCCGCTAGCTTCTTCTGAGGGTTTTGCTGGTGAAGTTGTTGATGATGGTGGTAGCCATCCTGATACTAATACTGCGGCCAGTTATGATTATGAGCATGTTGGTGCTCAGGAAAAAATAAATACATTTGGAAACACCCCTTGCATAGGTCCCTCTCACCCTTACACCGATCCCTTCCACCTTTATAGTGGTCCCTCTCATCCCTCTTCACCCTCATATTCTCATTGCAAATGCAAAGTATTTAAGGACAGAGAGGATAAACTCCTTGAAAAACTAGAGGCTATTGCTGAAGCTTCCAAGGATTTGAAATCCAAGAGGGGTGTCACACCATCCAAGAAGGTGAGAGAGCCATATACTCCTACAGTGGCGGTTAGGAGGAAGAGAAGAAACATTAGAAAAGTACTTTCCATTCTGAAAATAGAAAAAACTTCAACTCCTTCCACTTCAAGAGTTGTTGAAGTTCAGGGGCCGCTGAAGAAGGAGGACATATACGAGGTACTTGGCGATGAAGAGAAGAAGGAAGCGCAAAAAATCTTGACTGACAAGACGAAGGTTCCACAAGAATACACCATGTATTTGTTTGCCGCCTAAGACTTCACGAGTGTGATAAATATACGTGAGTGGTACATGGATAATGTAAGTTTACTTTTGCTAACCTAGCCTTCCTATTTACTCCATGAAGAAGAAGCTACGTAACAGATGTATAATCCGTTGCAACAGCTGGGTATTCTATTGCAACATAATACACATCTATTGCATAAGTTATGTTAGCTGGGTAATCTGTGAACTGATTCAGAGAACCCTCTGCAACAGAATATTTCCACTGCGTTTTTCTTCTTTACAATTACTAACCTGTTTAAAAATTATCTACTTATACCATAGTATGTTGATAAAATTCTCTGCCTCATGAGAGGCAGGTAATTAGCGTACCCGGATGCTTATGATGCTGCCGATAGGATAATGGACCTCAACTTCTACAATAATTTTAAGAGTAGGTACAATAATCTATTTAGGAAATTTGGTCTCGGTGGCCGGGGAGTTGATCAGTTAGTTTCTGCGCTCTAATGGGATGAAGACATGATTAACTATGTTAGAGGAAAGAGGCCATATCCATATGGCAAGAGCTGGACCAAGGCAAAAAGAATCCTTGTAGTCATGAACGTGGAAGTCAAACATTTTCTTGCTTTTGAGATAGTACTCGATGAGGGAAAGATTAAGGTTTATGACTGTAACTTACCTGTCTATTGACCTACATGCATCCACTCATAAAGTTATTCCCTAAGTTGTTGACGCAGACTAAACTGATGGATTATTTGCCGGCGAAAGTCTTGAAGAAGGAATCATGGGATTTTGAAGATTAAAATAAGAACATCCACCTTAAAAAAATAAAATCAATGCCGCGTGCGGGCCGTACTCACTTGCATACATCGAGTGTTTGCTGACCAGCACAGAAATGGTTGGTATGTGCGACGTCATTGTGGAACAGATACAAGAGTCTGGGATTATGGGGGTACTAACTAAATGGTTAAAGCCCATGTATAAATAAGAATATATACAAAGACAGAGACGAACACGATAACAATTTTTTTATTTCAAGCCATTTTTTTCACTTTACATTGTAGTGGCAATTTTTTATGTTTGACGAAAGTTGAATTTTTATAATACAGCAGATTATCTATCTGTTGTAACAAACATCATACCTGTTGTGACAGATTGATTATCTATTGCAATAGTTTGGTCATCTATTGCATTATGTAGATGTTTCTTAGTCTGTCTGTTGCAACAGATATACAATCTGTTGCAACATATAATCTATCTGTTGCAACTGATAGGTAATCTATTGGAACAAATAAAAAAATAGAAAGACTTTTTATATAGTTTCCAGTAGATGACCTACATGTTTCAACATATGTCTAAATCTGTTTGATAAGATATGTCGTCTGTTGCAGCAGATGTGTTATCGGTTATAATATTTGAATCTCGTATTCCATTTTAATTAACAAGTTCAAAACTAAGTATTAAATTATATTCATAGACAACATAAAATAAATCGAAGCCTTTGGAAATTAAATGAAATAACTCAACAAATAAGTGAAATGTAAAAAAATTATTATGGGCACAAATGATATACTCTACAAATAAATTAAGAAGTTAACCAAGGAGGATAAGTCATTACATTGACAGACTCAATCTATACAGATATACTCAATATGGACAAGTTGTTCTTCATTCGGTGCTACAGAATTCAGCGTTGGTCGTCGTGGATCTTTAATGTCGCCTGCATACGGTTTCTGAGATTTCACTTCTCCGTATTTCAATAAAAGAGTAGCATATATTTTGAGGAGTAATCCGACATCAAGTCCATCATTTGGTACTTGTAATCCATCGCTCAAATACTCAGCATAAGCGGCAACAAAAAGACTGCAATCCCTGTATTTTAAAAAAATAGATAATCCATATCTTGCAGTTCATGTAAGTGTTGTGAAATTTATGAAATGAAACTACATCATGATACTTATACTTATAGGCTACTAATGGTTTGTTGAGCATTTCCTTCAACATATTATACATCAAATGGATTACCCATTTTATCCCAGTATGCTTCAATCGTCGACCAATCAGTACGAACCTTTTGGTTCAAAAAGCCACTCAAATCAAGGTAAGTAGGTAATATTTTGGCCAGCTTTTATATCTCAAACTATGGTCCAGAATGTCTCCTTCACGACATCGTGACTCGGATGCACCTCTCTTTTTGAACGACGATAGCTAACACCCAATCAAATTCATCACCATAATTTATTACCACAGCTGAAATGCTAAAACCTTTGATGATGTTGATTAAGCCTTCCTCATTTCGGGAAACTTCCGGCTGTTGTTGACAATACCTATCATAGGTATTATTGATGTAAACTTTGAACAAATAATTACCTGTTGTATATCTGTATTTTTCTTGTATTTGCAACTTAGCCTTCTTTTGAAGGAAGTAAAAAATGACATCGATGTGCTGCAGATATTATCAAACATTTCAAATTATGTGACAAGAAAATTAATACACAGATGCAATTAAATAAAGTATTAATTAATAGTAATATGTATGGTATTTAAACCTTATCATTCCAGCAAGTTTGGGGCTGTGACATCAAATAGAACTAATTCTTTATTTCAAAATGTGTAACAACAAAGTCGAATATATCAAAATCAAGACTCGATTCGTTCACTTTGTAATGTTTGTCATTTTGTTTCCTACATGATTATTTCTATGTGTTAATGTCATATTTTTACAACAAGAATTGTATAAATCAATATCTTTAAAATTGATTTATGTACCTACCAGCATGGTGCTTTAACAGTCCATCAACAATCTATTTTGAATAGTCGTTGATTAGCTTTATTAATTTTTTCGAGCCTCGTCCGAGATGTTAAACCCTTCAAATGGGTAATTCTTCCGTTCTCCTGAACTAACAAGCTCCACTTTTTCTTCTTCTTTGGAAATAGTTGGTGGATTATCAACTGTGATAGTATGCTCTTCAGCAGTAGCTTCTACTGTGATATCATCCTGGAAAGCCAGAATTATCAATGCTAATTACAGATTTACAACAGAATGTTTATTTATTACAATAGATGAGTCTTATATTGCAACAGATGGATTATCTGTTGGGACAAATTCGAACAGGTAAAATAGAGCGGTACGATAATTTTGAACAGATGACCCATCTGTTGCAACATAAGACTCATTTGTTGGTATAAATTAAAATGATATGAAAACCTATTTGATTTGCTGAAACAAACAGACATATGTTGCAACAGATAATGCATCCGATGCAACAGGTTAGATAACAGTTGCAACAGATGTATATATCTATTTGATAATTTTTAGCAGATATATCATCTGTTGAAACAGATATGTGTCTATTTATTTGTTGGAACAGATGATATATATTCACCTTTTTCAGCTCATGCTTCTCTGCTGTGGCCCTTGTACATTGTACATCAGTGCAAGACAAAGACAGAAGTTGTAATTTTACTTGTTTTGATGCTTGATGAGTCCTGAAAATATCTTTCCTTCTCTTCTTAGCCACCTTGATCTCTAGTGGAGTGAATATGAAATCCTCTTTGATGGAATGACACCCCTCTTAGATGTCATTTCCTTTATTGAACCGTTAGTGCATTAATAACATTAATTACTCCATCATGTTTTGCCTTGCATTCTTGACATTTGCTAGAAGTGGAAAAATCTGTATAACCAGTATGATCATAATATAATGATTTGTTGTTTTAAAAATTATAAGAGAAGCATCATTAGCCTCAACAGCAGCACCACTACCACCACCATCATCAATAACAACAAGCCCACCCTCCAAAGTTATTTTTCATGTGATGAATGTTGCTTCAAACAATTCTATTTTTAATCTATCAATGACCTTAGGGTTCATAAAGTTTGCACAGACCGTAAAGTAAGAAAAAATGACATTTTCAACTCTCGTTTGATTGGAACAAGCCACGGATGACAATCTAAAATAAATCAGTATATATATTAGAATAATGATGAAATTATTTAAAATAATCATTAATTAAAACAAAGACTTGATTAGAATCAGACTTACTGCTTCCTTTGGGGGATTGAAAAGATAATTTTTTTTGTATTTTTATCAGTTTTGGCCGACAACTATCTCACAATTCTTGGACATAAAACTTCTTCCTGGTAGTTCACTTGTTATCTCAAATAAGGAATGACTTCAAATGCCCAAGCCTATAACATAACAAGAATAAACCAAAAGCAACATTGAATAAAAAAAGAATCATATCATAATAAAAGAAATATTACCATGAAAGCCCATGAAAAGCCATATAAGTTGACTGTCATTGGCGTTAACGGAGTCAACAAATATTTGACAGTCATTTTGAAGCTTTTGTAACCCTAAGGATAGTTGTTAAATGCGTCAAGATCCTCGGAGAGATTTATTAAATTGAGGCTTATGTTATTGTTAACGTCTCTCGTCCAAAGAATATTATGTACAAACCAAACCAAGCACAATGATTACTTATGCTTCTTTGAAAGTGTTTTACCTTTCTACGCTTTTATCAAATTTTTAATTTTGAAGCTTGAACCAACAATGGACACCAGATCATCACAATCACTCGACTTGTCTTTGCCTTTTTTGGGTGTGCAGGGTGCTTTTTTTAGGTTAGAGTGGGTAATACTTAAGAAGGAGGAGGAGGATAATATTTTCGTCCAGTAACTATGGCAAACTCCTTCCAACCAAAACAAACAGGCACGACACATTAATTTATCCACACCTCATCCATCTTATCTTTGTTTTCATACAGAAACGTATGTTTGAGAAGATCATATACCATTTTCATTTGAACACGAGCATTATTGTCTTCCGACAAATCAAGATATTGCCCAAAGCTGCTTTCCCTGAAATAAGAATCCAATTTTTATTCTCAAAATATTTTTCTTAAGGCGTCTAAAGATTTTATCATGGTAGACTTAACCACGAAATCACCTGTTAAATCTGTGGCACCATCGCACTATATTCTCACAGGATAACGATCAATGCTGAAGGTTTTGACCAACTCTTCGGTGGAACGGCTATTAGCATTTGGATCATCTCTTTTAAAACATTCCTCCTCCCCATGTTCATTATCTCCTGCTCCTAATTGAGATAACGCTTGTAAAACAAGCTTATAGAGTGGTGGATGTATCTCGGCTGCTTCACTTATTCTTTTACTTGGACTTGATTCAGTTTCTTTTCTTTTGAGAGCCATATTATTTTAAATTAACAGGAACATAAAATAGATTATAATATATTAATGCATCATTAAAAAAAGATAATAGTAAATCTAACATGCACAATAGTAAAATAAAAGTTCCAACAGACCACACATCTATTGCACCAGGTATGTCATTTGTTACAATATATATTCAACCTGTTGCAACGGATGAGTAAATCATTGGAAATAATAAAAATATATCACTCATCTATTGCACCAGGAAGGTTATCTGTTATAACATATAACCAACCTGTTGTAACGGATGAGTAATCTATTGGAAATAATAAAAATAGATCACTCATCTGTTGCATCAGAAAGGTTATCTGTTGCAATATATAGCCAACCTGTTGCAGCGGATGAGTAATCCGTTGGAAATAATTATAACAAATCACTCATCTATTACACCAGGTAGGATATCTGTTGCAGCGAATGAGTAATCTATTGGAAATAATAAAAATAGATCACTCACCTGTTGTATTAGGTAGGATATTTGTTGCAACATATAACAAAACCTGTTGCAGCGGGTGAGTAATTCGTTGGAAATAATAAGAACAAATCTCTCATTTGTTGCACTAGGTAGGTTATCTGTTGCTACTAATAAGCAACCTATTGCAGTGGATGAGTAATCCGTTGGAAACAATAAAAATAGGCCATACATATATTGAAACAGATCACTCATCTGTTGCCAAATGAGTTATCTGTTGGATCAATTTTATTTAGATTTCTTCCAAATAGAAGAGTCGTTTATTGCAACAGATGAATGATCTGGTTTGTTCATCTTTTGCTTTAGATATTTAATTTGTTGTATCAGATGTTTCATCTGTTGTATCAAATGGTTAATCTGTAGCAACATATGGTTAATCTGTTATAAAAGATGGTTAATCTGTTGCATCAGATGGTTAATTTGTTGCATTAGATGGTTAATATGTTGCATCAGGTGGTTAATCTGTTGCAACACCATTTTTACCATGAAAAATAACAAATCAAACCAGCAACATACACACACACTAAGAACATCAACGGTGATAAAAAATCACCAACAAATAGAATCAACAGTTCGACAATAAGAACTATAATAACAATAAAAAGTTATATTTCACACGGGAAAGAGTAGAGAAGAAATGCCAAAAATTAGGGTTTTATTCAGTCCACATTTCAAATTTAAGCAAGAAATATTGAAATTGTTAACTAATACTAGAAGAGAAGTTGGCTCAAGTTCCTTTATTTTTTCATAACTAAAAAGACGTAATTTTTAACTGTGAAAGAAGAAATGGGATGACGAAGAACTAGAAGTTGTTGTCGCCGGAGAAGTCTTCATGTCGATTGACGGTTGAAAGTCAAAAAGGAACTTGCGTGAATATTTGTCACCGAAGTTTGAAGTAGCCGGGGATTGAAGGGAGAAATTTTGTATAACTGTTGGTTGGGAGATAGTTGAGAGAAGCTTTCGAGAGAGAGAGGAGAGAGATGGTTGATGATTTGGAGAGGAGAGGGGTGTGACTTGATTTGTATTTTTGAAAAAATTAGAAAGTTTTTAAAATATTAATCAAGCCCACAATTAACTTAGTCAAGTTTCCTAATTATGTTTGACTCTTTAAGGTGGTTAATGTCACTATTCCTTCATTCAAGGCTTAAAAGACACCTTTTCTTCAATTTTCTAAACTATCTAAGTATTAAAAAATTAATAGTATTTTAAAAAGAGTAAAATAGACATAAAATGATAAATCTTGATGTTTAAAATTAACTTAACGTCTTATATGGGATGCACTTAAATTTTTTTCACAAATATTTTTTTATAGTAAATTTGCTATATCACTTCTAATTAGTTATTATAAGTCATTTAAAATATGTCTGCTTCGTTGCTTCAATCGTGATTTTACTATATCACTCCTAATTAATTATTATAACTATCTAAGCATTGTGCCACTTAAATTGAAATAGAAGAAAAAGTATTATATATTACAATAATTAAAAACTTAAAATTATTTGAAAAATATGACTGACTTTCAATGTCACAAAAGTTTAGACAAGGAGAGTAACATATATTATCTGAAAATTAAATAAAAAATATTCTAAATTACAATAGTTAACAACTTAAAATCTAAAAAATTAAATTAATTTATTCTATATTTTTAAAAAATACGTAAAAGATACTATAAATCACAACAATCAACAACTTAAAGATTTAAAGGATATAAAATATTTAATTGACTCTCGAAATTATATCAGTGTCACTTAAATTGGAATAGAATAAAAATTATTATAAATCACAGTAATTAAGAAATTAAATTATTTAAAAATATAATTGACTATCAATGCCATAAAAGTTTGGACAAGGAGAATAACATATATTATTTGAAAATTACATAAACGTATTATAAATTACAATAGTTAACAACTTAAAATGTTTAAAAACAAAATAAAAATATGATTGATTATCTAAATTCTATTTTTGTCACATAAATTAAAATAAAAAAAATAATATGTAGCTCGGGTCCCTCCATATCTAGTATAATAAAAGGGAGTTAAGTTGCTCAAGCAGACACGACTTGCTTGTGTTGGCTGCTTCAGCTGCTTCAATCGTGATTTTATAATATCACCCCTGATTAATTATTATAAGTCATTTATGTATTAAAAAATTAATCATATTCAATATAAAAAGTAAAATAGACATTTCTGACATGTCTACTTCAACTGTTTCAACCGTAATTTTACTGTATCACCCCTAATTAATTATTATACATCATCAAAGCATTAAAAAATTAATAATATTTTGATAAAAAAAGTAAAATGGACATAAAATAAAAAATTAACCATTGATGTTATAAATTAACTTGACGTCTTATATGAGACCCACTTAAATTTTTTTCACAAGTATATTTTATGATAATTTTTCTATATTACTTTTAATTAATTATTAGATGTCATTTAAGACATGTCTGCTTCGCTGCTTCAATTGTGATTTTACTATATCACTATTAATTAATTATTATGGTCGTTAAGCATTAAAAAATTAATAATATTTCATAAAAAAGATAAAATAGACTTAAAATGATATGTCAATATAAAAAAATTAATTGATCATCAAAATTATATTAGTGACACATAAATTGGGATGAGATAGAGGAAGACATGAAGTAACGTATATTATTCGAAAATGAGATAAAAAGTATTGTGAATCTTAGAAAATTAGTAATATTCAATAAAAACAAGTAAAATAGACATTTTTGACATGTCTGCTTCAGCTGCTTCAATCGTAATTTTATCATATCACCTCTAATTAATTATTATAAGTCATTTAATTATTAAAAAATTATTAATATTTAACAAAAAAAATGATAAATTAGACATAAAAGGATAAATTAACTCTTAGTGTTTTAAATTAACTTGACGTCTTATATGAGACCACTTAAATTTTTTTCCACAAGCATTTTTATAGTAATTTTGCTATATCACTTTTAATTAGTTATAATAAGTCATAAAGACATATCTGCTTTGTTGCTTCAATTGTGATTTTACTATATCACTCATAATAAATTATATTATGGTCATCTAAAAATTACAAAATTAATAATGTTTCACAAAATAAAGTAAAATGGACACAAAATGATATGTCAACATACAAAATTTGGTTGACTATCGAAATTATATTAGTGTCACATAAATTGGGATGAAACAGAGGAAGACATAACGTCACATATATTATTTGAAAATGAGATAAAATGTATTGTAAATCACAATAATTAAGAACTTAATAAAATATAAAAACTAATTTGCTGTCAAAATTTTATTTGTGCCACATAAACTGGGACAGAGAGAGTATTCATATCTTATTGAAAATTTTTATAAAAAAATATTAGAAATCACATAATTAACAACTTTAAAAAATTTAAAAGATATAAAATATTTTGCTGAATCGAAATTCTATCATTCACTTAAATTGAAATAGAAGAAAAAATATTATAAATCACAACAATTAAAAACTTAAATTATTTTAATGATTGATTATTTAAATTCTATTTGCGTCACATAAATTGAGATAAAAAATAACATATATTGGGTCCGTACTAGCATTTTATTTTGTGTTTTGCATACTCCCTCTGTTCATCTTTATCTCTTCACCTTTTTATTGGCACAACGATTAAAAAACAATAAATGATAAAAATAATTTTATCATATTACTTTTTGAATATAATAAATTTAATATTTTGGGTAATGTATTAGATAATGAATTGTATTTAATGCTAAGTATAAAATAAGTAAAAATAAGTAAATTATTCATTTATAAACTAGACAAGTATTGTTGGACATCACAAAATAAAAAAATGGACAAGTAAAGATAGACGGAATAACAAACATTATTTATGTGAGGTGGCTTCATGGGTCCCACAAACTCCTTCCAAAACAAATTGTGAAAATGGTAACATTAAACTCTATGTTTTTTCCTAATTAGGATGATTAGCTAGATGAAAATGGTTACATTAAAGAGCTTTTCAAAGAGTTGTACATAAGGGAACTGATGTTGGTGAATCCCAGATCATCCAATAACATGCCAGATTGTTGGCAATCATATTAGCCTCCTGATAGATATATGTGGCGCAATTGTTATCAGTTCATCTCCTCATCAAATAGAAATTTGCAATCATTCAACATATGTTGATACAGTGTATTTTGTAAGTGTGAATTGATAAATATTTTATTTGATACTCCTGAGAATCTGTTTCCATAATTAAAGGAAAGAAAAAGGTGTCGATATTTAATAGTCTTTGGTAGTATTACTGTAGGATATAGTGGAATACTATTGCCTTATTTATAAACATCATAATTATCTAGAAATGACATGAAACAGTAGTTGTAATTGATAATGTCTCCAAAACAAAAAGGTATGCTTGTGACTGGCATGATTTTGATGTTTGGTTAGGTTAAGGTTTAATTTGGACATGGTATGAAAGGCCGAATACATATACAGCCCCTCAACTATTCGACTTTTTCCGTATAGGCACCTCAATTAAGCCAGGTACCTATTGAACCCTCTACTCCTTCACAAAACATTTCAATTAAGCACAATTGTTGACGTGACGCTGATGTGGCATAGTGCATGCAATGCACTCAATTTAAGAGCGTGAAAACATTAAATTTTAGTTTTTTTTTTTGTTTAAATCTCTTTATCTATTTTATTTTTCTTAATTATCTCCTTTCTCGTATTTTTTATTTTTAAAAATTAATCTCTCTCCTTTTCTTAAGAACTGTTATTGTTCTTCTTCTTCATTTTTTTTTTCATCTTTCTCTTCTTTGTCATCTTTCTCTCTATTAGAAATTACAAATTTATATTCTAGATATTAAATTAATGATGAAATGGGTGTGAAAAGTTAGAAAACATATGAAAAAAAATATCTTTGGAATTGAATTTTTGACAAAATGAATGTAAAAATTTGAGAAAATTCCACCTAGTATAGTAATGGTACGTTGGCATAACAATAGTGCAAAATATTTTTGACCTGCTGCTATTCTTCTTCTTCTTCCACTTCAACCGTTTCTTTATCAACCTTGCCATGTTGTTTACTGCCAAGAATCGATAAAAAAAATCACCTTTTAGTTCAGTGTAAAAGTTCAATTCATGGATAAAGGGGTGTTTGGAAGGGAAGAGCCGGGGGATCGGGTAGCGGCTACTGTGGGGGTGGGGGGGCGGCGTTGATGAGGAAGAAAAAAAACTTTTCTTTTAACTTGTGTGTGCTGGAGAAAGGGAGGGCACTTGGAAGGGAAGGGGGAGGGGTTGGAGGAGGATCGGGTACTGGAGCAGTGGGGTAGGGTGGGGGTTGATGATTTTTATTTTAAAAAAATTTAGATTTAATTAAATTATAAATTTATTTTTATAATTATTTTAAGTTAAAATGCCATGTGTCGTTATTTAATTCGTCACTTTGTCATATCATCAGCGTGTGTATTACACACATTTTATATTTTTTGCCATGTCAGCAAATTGGGCTCAATTAAAACTATTTGTGAAGGAATAAAGGGTTCAATAGGTACCTGGCTTAATTGAGGTATCTATAAGGGAAAAGTGAAATAGTTCAGGGGTCTGTATATGTATTCCAAAAAAACAGGCTGAGTCACACAGAAGATTAAAGTTGTCACGAAGTTTTTTTTTCTTGTTTCTCAAGGTATCCTCACAGCCGATAGTCGTGAGACTAATCCTCCATTTCTCTGTCAGAGCAATAGGGAACCCGTCACAGAATTTGCTCCATTCGCCAGAGGCGGGGACGAACCCCCGACCTCTTGCTTAAGGGACATGGCGCTGAACCACCATGCCAACTCTAGTGGTTGTCACGAAGTTTTATTTAGATACTTTAATTAAGATTTGTTCTCTCCATTAAATAGTATACTTATTTGTTATTGACTTAATATGCATATTAAAAAATTTAGTGCCTTGGGAAACACATTAAGTCATTAATAATGTTTAATAGTAAGGGTAAAATGGGTAAGAAAAGATAAATTATTCATTGATTTTTTAAATTAAACAAATATTATTGGACATCTATTTTTAGTATAATGGACAAGTATTGTTGGATTGACAATATCTTTTATCACAACTTTTTCATATTGTATATAATCCCATGAAAGACATTTTTTAATACATTGTAATAGCTTTGATACATAATTTTTTTTTATACATTGTCAGTTAATCAGTAACTGAAAAAGAAAAATAACAAAATTACATTTATTTGGGGAGTAAATCAAGTAAAAATGGTAGAAAGGATATAGAGAATATCTGAAATCTCTAAAATAAAATAATAATTCAAAATTTTTTCCTCAAAATCATTTCGTTTGCAAGTTATAAATTGTGCAATTTCTTTCATTTCTATTAATCGTTTTTCTCTTAAAATTTTGATTTTCAGATCTTTGAATCTAAAAGAACAACAATGTCGATGATTTGAATTTTATCGGAATAGTGATTGCTCGTTGATTTAGATTTCTCTAGAACGGTGATTGTTGGAGTTGTGGTAGCTATAGTTGGATGTTAATAGAATGTTGTATGGCGAATTTGATGTTTTTTGGGTGGTCTCACGTGGAGAGGTCGGCTTTTCTTGTGATTTGTTTGACGATTTGAAATTAATCAACATAGTGGTTGTTAGAGAGTTGTAGAGGTTGTAGTTGGATGTTATTTGAGGATTGGTGTTTGAGGGGTGAAGTGGAGGAGTTATAGCGGCTATTGTTCATTCCCTCCCTCATGATTGAAGATGGCCAGACGTAAAAAATGTATCAAAAGTGTAAGAAATATAGTGTATAATTTTAGAAAATGAAGATATTTATATGATATACATGTCTACTTCATCGTAAATTTATCTAATATATTTATCTCTTTCATCATACATTGAAAAGATTTTTGACAAAAATATGCATCAAATACATATTTCTGATACATGTATAGATGATACTTGTGATTGATACATTAATCTATTACTGATAAACTCAATTTTGATACATACTATATGATGTACAGTATACTAGATTATAATGTGCAATTGTTGAGTATACTCAAGCTTTTGCAAATGCAATAAAAGATATAAAGTGCTACATATCGTTCAGAGTCAATACCATTTACATGTCTCAAGAAAAATAATTTACTTTATACACAATGCATAAGACTCAACACATGATACATTAATATAAATCATGAGTAAACAAAATTCTATCTTATACATACATAGGCATAATGAATAATTTTGATAGTATCATGTATTAATATATGTTCTGATACATATATTTTTTTTTGGGAAAAGTCATCAAAATCATTTTGAACCATACACGAAAAGTCACTTTCACGCTCAAACTAATATGGTGACCTATTACACCCCTAATCTTGTTTAAAGTGAAATTATTTCTACCTTAGAAGGTGACGTGGCAGAGAAGGTTTATTCACCTTCTTAAGGTGTGTGAGAGGAAGGAAAAAAATCTTAAAATGACATAATTGCACACGTATTACTATTTCATTTGTCATTATATTATTAAGTACTCCTAATATTCTTCTTAATATATACAATTAGATTAATTATTTTTTCATTGAAAAAATGTTAATAAAATTAAATTTTCTTATTTATTCATTTTATATGTGGATCCCGCCTTCTTCAAAATTTTTGCTCTTTCTTTGTTGGGTTCTTCTTCAATGAAGTAATCTTCTCCAAAAATCTCCAAGGAAGCATCTTTAACATTTCCCCTTAAAGCTTTTAAAGAGGAGCTTTAAGGAAGAAATTAAAAATAGTAAAGCTTCCATTGGAAAGTTCATTATTCTCTTTGATAAAATCCATAATTGTTTGGTTCAAACTCAACGAAAAATTCAGTCAGAGAAGACCAACGAAAAAAATTACTGAGGAAGATAAAGGACTCTGACAGAAAATCTCGTGATATCTATGTATAAAATTTATCAAAAATTCATCGAAGAAGAGGATTACTTTTTCTTCGCCTTCTCCATTCTCGCCGGAGCATCACCACGACTACCACAATGTCATTTCAGTTCCAAATAATCAACAATATATGTAATTATTTTCATACACAAAGAATACTAATAAAATGTTTGATTTTAATCTTGTGTTATCAAGATTTTTGAAGAATTTTAGCATTTGACCCATTTGCTTCACCGACAAAAATGGCGTTATCACCGCATATCGAAATTTCACTGCAACTTCTAAACTCAACATATGTTTTACCGTTGTTTGTTTCTCTCTTTGAATTTCACTTTTTCCTTCAATTTATCAATGATGAAAAAGGAAGAAGAAGATATTTAAAAGAGGAAGAGCCTAAAAGAAATGAGAGATAAAGTTTCAATTTTGGTTCGTATTGATGCTCTTCAAATTGAGTTTTTTTTTGGCCATTCATATTCTACCCGATCCACGAATGAATCGGGTAGGGTAAAATATTTGGATTGGGTCGGATTAGAATTGGGTTAAATTAATTGAGTCGGGTTAGGCTTATTTAAGGGTCCATTAATTAAATAGAAAAATTAAATTAAACACGTGGCATCACTACAGGGCGAGTGGAGTACACTCTACTCATTAAACTTGGGCATGAGTGTCACGGGGAGGTAATAGTTTTACTTTTACATAGTATAGGTGTGTAATAGTTCACTATGATAGTTTGGATGTGACCTAAACTTTTTGTGTATAGTTTAAGATGGAAACTATGACTTTTCTCATTTTTTTTTTAAACAATGTATGACTGATACATATATTAAATGTATCAAGTAAATTTAAACAACATATGACTAATACATGCATATAATATGACAGAAATGATAAGATGAAGGTGCGAAAGTAGTATAACATCCCATTTTGACTGCATCTTCAAGATCCTCCCCCTATTTTTTTTCTCAAAGCAAGCAACCAATTCGCCTTTCTTTTGTATTTCATTTAGTTTTGAAACAATTTAAGGATTACGTGAGCTACTAAATCTTAAATTATGGAAAGACCATTTCTTGACCACCCACTTAATGCCCTGTAAAATTTTAAAACATATGTATCAATTGAGATACATATGTCACAAAGTAAATAAGTAAGCTTTTACACAACACATAAAAGTGAATCAGAAATGTATCATACATAATTTATAGTTTTTGAGACATATTTTCATTATATGAAGTCAATGTATCATGGGTAGTGAAAAGAAATAATTATTCATATAGATACAAAATTATTCAAAATAGTAAAAACGTGGTACACATACGAAATCCCACAAAGTTAAAATGTATCAAAATAATGAATCTGTGGTAAACATACAAATGTATCATGAAATTAAATTAAATTCTTAATGTATCAAATGAAAATATCCATGATTTTGTTACATGATTTTGAGGGTCATTATGTAACTCCCCTTCTTCCTTCTATTCAATCTTTTGCATGTCTGGATTCTTCTTGAATCTATTTTCATGAAAACCATCAGAAGTGTGATAAAAAATATTTGAAACAACACCCACTACTTCATCTATTGAAAAACCAACATTGTTCTTTTCTAATTGGGTAATGTCCAAATTAAATGAAGGTGGTGAAGACATTAAAGGATCAAAACAAAGTAACAAGATAAGAGCTAACCTCAAAATATAGTTCAAGCATCATCTAACCTAAAAAACTAGAAAAAATTAACAAAAAATTAACATTGATTTGATATCAACTTGTTAGACATGAGTAGTTATTGAAGGTTGAAAAAATTGATGGAAACACAGTTGTGGAGAAAGGTTGCTAATAATTATGGAGTGGAAAATTTTGAAAGATCGGGTTGCGCAATTTGGGCAGAGAATGATAGAGCGGTTTATGGGTAGGGATGATATGTATCAAGTGTAATTCTTCAGATTTGAGATTTTATGTAATTTTTGAAATTGTATGAGATTTTATTTATTATTGACCTTCATGTTTCGAGGTTAGTGTAATTTTCAAGGCCCAAATGACTGCTAGCCCATCTTAAAGTCCAAGCTCATATCATGTGTTATGTGAGATGACAATTCAAGATAAAGAAGATGAGCCACTAAAAGTGTATCATGTGTCAGCATTATGTGACAATTCAAATTAAATGAAATAAGCCACTAAAAGCGTGTCATGTGTCGATATTATGTGGCAATAAAAGTTAAATAAAATGAGCCACTAAAATCATGCCATGTGCGCAAATGACATGTTCTAACCAATCAAATTAGAGTTTTTCACCAAATGAATGTGATTGATCAGTTGAAATCGACAAATCGAATCATAAATTGCATTACCCCTTAAACAATAAGTAGGGGTCCTTATAATTCATAAAGGAGGATTTTTTTGAAAAACAAGAAGCAAGAGGAGATCTCGTGGATCAAAATTCATAAATTCCATGTGAGTTATACGTTTAATACAAGCCAAATGACCCTCATAACTTTTGATGACATCATTTGAGGCCAATACATGAAGATTCAAGTTTTGGTCATATTAAGAGTACACAGACATGCATAGAGGACTCGTTTTGAGCATACAATAAAGCAATTCCACGTCTTGGAGTGTAAATACTCATTAAGGGCATTTTAATCATTGCTTTAGAGCATTGAAGAGGCGTCTATGGAGTGTTGAGTTCATTAAGGGCGTTTTAGTTATTTCATTATGTAATACACTATAAATAGACTCTTGTTAGGTTTATTTACTTTCTTAGTTGATTATTGATTTTGGAATAACATTGAAAGACCATTTCTCTTACTCTTGAAGAGTGTGAGTGTAACTAGGGCAAGTGTTGAATCACTTGTATTGAATCTTGACTTAGAAATGAGTGTTCTTAAGGTGAATTGATTTCCCTCTTGGGTTCACATAAGAGGTTGGTGTTTGTTATTACGGGTCTTAGGGGTCTTTGAGTTTGATACACTCTTAGGTTCTTACTTTTTGTAATCTCTTATGTCAACTTATCTATTTTACTTTCTTGTCTTGTTTGTGTTTTCATTTCCTTAGTTTAGATTTCATCTTATTCTCTTGTTTTAGTAGTATATCTCATATCATTTGGTATCAAGAGCAAGGTTTGATTTTGTTTCGATGAAGTCAATCTTGGGATTGTTATCTAGAAAATAAAAAAAGTTGTGTCAAATCTTAAAAATGCAAAAAAAAGAGGTTATTCCAATTTTACCCTTTGTCTAAAACTTAGATCTAGGAGATTTTTGTGTGTTTTATTTGTTTCTAGTGTTAGATCCTTGTTTCCTAACACTTATAGGGTCTAGATCTAGAATTTTAGCTTAATCTGGGTTGTTTTGAGCTATCCATCATTGTTGAGCTTGAAGTTGAAGAAACTTGAAAGGTGGATCTCAAAATTAGAAAGGGTTGGTTGAAGATTTGGACTTGAAATCATGGTATTGGTGTTTGGGAGTTCTACGTGTGAAAAAAGAAACAAAAATCATCAAAAGCAGAGTTCATTTGGGTTAGGTTCCATTTTTGAATTATCTTGGTGTTCTTAAAAAAGTGGTTGTTTGATCCAAAAAGAAGAAGAGAGAGTGTGTAGTACTTGTTTTTTCAAAGAATATTCCAAGCATATTTCAGGTCTTCCAAAGGAAGAAAAGTCCAAAAGCATTAAAAAAGGAATATTCTCAAAGAAGAGGATAAGAAAAAGTACAAGGGAGAGGACCACAACAAATTCAAACTCTTTTGAGCTTGAAAAGGGTTCAATTCTTGTATTTTCTTCAACCAAAAATCGATTCTATACCTTTCTAGTTGAAGATTGATTGGATACAAGTTGGATGCAAGAAATTTTTTCAAAATTTTAATAACCTTCAATGTCCAATCCAAGGCTGCCACATCATCAACCCTTAAAAACTACCTTAGGCTCAAGTTTTGGATTCTAAGTTTATTTTCTTTGATTCTTTGGTTTCATTTCTTGATTTTAGTACTAATAGAAACTAGTAATCACCTACTAGGTTGTGAACTAGTTTAGAATTAATCTTTTTTCATGTCTTCGTTCTTTGTGTTTTTTTTTTCATTTTTGATTCGTTGTAGTTTCTTTGCTTAAGTACGAACAAGATTTCTTTGAGTCTTTCAAACAAACTACGGACAAGAGTAGAACTCATCCCTCAATTTTTCACGGATTGTAAGCCAACTTTCAACATTTGTAAAGCCAAGTGTGAGGTATCCTAAGGAGACGAGAGTGTGAGGTTCTTTCTTTAACACTAACTAATTTATTGTTTTTGATAAGTGTCTTTCTTATTTACCATGGATGAAAATGATATCTTGGCCTCTCTTAAAAATCTCACCCATAGCTTTGATAGACTACAAACGAGCTTTGGTAGACTAGAAATTGAGGTGAAGTCGCTCAAAGGTATTATGTCTACTATGAGTGGAAGGTTGGATCACAAAGAAGGTCAAAGAAGCTCCAATCACTCCACTCCTCAAAACTACCATTCTTCCTCAAGTGATAAAGAGATTGTTCAAGGGAGAAGTCTTGACAAACTCCTTGTGACGAGAGCTTCCCAAAGGAGCAAGTGAGCTGCCATGATACACACCAAGGTGAAGGTAATACCTCATGTGAGCTATAAGGTAGCAATGCTATCTCCTACACTCCTGTAAACTTAGAATGTTGTGATGTGGCTAGTATTAGACAAGTGGGTTTAGTTGCTGGTTTGCTTAGTGAAGAAGTGCACGAGTCTTCCCTTTGTGATAGTTTTGGTATTGCTAGGTTTCATGGCGATCAGATTCTTGTTGTAAATGCACAAACACTAGCTGATCCTATAGATGACCGAATTGATTCTTCTCATGATATCAATTTGTGTCCACCTAGTGCTAGCACTTGTAACATGAATGAGGTTCCATTTCCAAGTAATGAGAGCAGTCGCACACTAGTGGACCCTTGTGAAAACCAAGGCGAGTCTAAGTTGGCATGTGAGTTGCTGATAACTAGTGAATGTGTGAATGATGATCAACTTACTCATGAGTGTAGTACACTAATTGAGCATGTGTATGGTATGCTTAATGAGTCTCAAGCTAGTGATGACGTTGATAGAGTTGATCATGAGAATGAAGATGATTCTTTAAGTATATTATGTGATGAATACCTTAATGATAATTTTGCTCAAAGATATCATATGGATGAAAATATTGTGAAGTATGTCATATGTCTTTGTGAAAGTAAGATTGTATACTTAAACTCCTTACCTTAGAATAGTGAACCTCTGTTAAAGCAAGATGTCTTGTGTAAAAATAGTGAGATCACTCCTTTCATGGCACCTAATGAAGTATAAGATGATGTGTTTAAAAGGAAGGGTGGTATGCCTAAGATTCACATGTTATACTATTCCTTGAAATCCATTAAGAATATAGGATTAAGTAAAGGTTATTCTAACCATCCCATTCTTGATAGTGATCTCTTACTTTTGGAAAAGAATAATCAATTGGGTTATAATGGCTTTGATTTGTTTGAATATTTAAGAAACCCAATTAGTGATTGTTCTTTGGGATAAATTGCTTGACCCATGTGATAACTTGAGTTGTGATTACTTTGATGTTAATGGTGGTTTGTGTCTACCTGAGGAATGCTCCTTTGAAAGAAAAGGTGGTGTTTCTTTAGAAATTCCATCTACTTCTTCCTTGTGTGTTTTATATGTTGAACTTACTCATGAAAATGATTTTGGAAACTATTCGTGAGTATGTGTATGAGGACACCATAGTTGAAGTTGAATTGTGTGACACGTTTCTCTATCCTCTTTTTGCTCATAAATTTGCTGATGGTAGTATAAAGGGTATACCTAATTTTGGGGATGGCAACATAGGGGAAATAAAGGATAGCCGTGACCCACGTCCTTGGCTACTTCTCCCATTTGACCCCAGTGCCCTATTGGGGTGTGGAAATTTCTTCACATCCAACTTTATGCTTGGTCAAAATGACAAGCAAAGTTTGATTGTGAATGTTGGTATCCTTCCCTATTATGGAAAGTCTTTCTTGTGGATTTACAACCCACTTGATAGACCCAAGTTATGCATGGGGTAATTTCCAACAATATTTAGTGTTCACTGAAGAAGAGGAGTAATAAAAGGAACCAAGAGAGTTCACCCTTGAGTGTTTCCATTCTTAACCAAGGTATCACTACTTGTAGGTCAAGGAGAGATTTACCTCTTAAAAATACTTTAGATGAATTCCATTCATATGACACCTTTCTTTGTCACTTTGTTGTGATGGAAGGCCCCTTCTCAAAGACGGCTTCATGATTGAGGACCTTAGGGCAATTGTGTCATTACCTCTTTGGGGTATTTCTTATGTACTTGGATCCATATTTGACATACTTGAGCTTAAGTTATGTGGACCACAACTTGTAGATACTAAGTTGAATTCTTGTTTGTGGAAGAGTCCAAGGATGTTAAAGACTTCTTGTCACCTTCATAGGGTTAGACAACTTGAAGTATCTTGTGGGACTCTTGGGAGAATTCTTAACATTATTAATAGAGGGAGACAAACTTCTTGGGATAAATACTTGTCTTGGAATGTTTTGTTGCATAGTATGTTCTCTATTCTCCCTAATTGCATGGCTCCATTGATGAAACTCCTTTCCTCGAGAAATTATTTGAAGAGGATAGGTCCCATGTGCTTGCAATGTCTCTTTCTCTCTTTGTATGTTAATATTTGTGAATACATCTTTGATGAGAATAGTGTCCTAGTATCTTTCTTCATTACCTTTATGCATATAACATTGTTCATAATCATGTTGAATCAACATCTTATATTGGCATGAATTACTTAGAAAGGAAATTCATGGTGTGCCCAAATGATTTGACTCCATCGTGGGTGCTTTGTGTGTTAAAACTCTTGAGGCCAAAGGCATCCTTTAAGATAATAGCACCTTGGTGGAGACTTCCATGTTCAATTCCTTTCTATACTATCTCTTTGCTTATTAGGATGTTCATGCTAGTTTTAGATTTACCTTATTTGCAGGAATAAAGTTTATTGGATGTTCCACTTGGTTGAGTAATCATGCTACAAAGATCACTCATGTCCTTGACACCATAAAACCATTGTGGATGTGTGAACCATTGGTGGCTTGGTGCCACTATTCTTGGTGTGGTCTACCAAAGAGATGATGAAATAATTGTGTATTATAGCTCCTAAGAGGAAGGTGTTCTTACCTTTAGAGATTGTTGATGCCATTATGACCTTTGCAGTTTCATTGTCTCTTGGTGATTCTCTTAGCCACTTCCTTTGTGACATTGTTACTAAGCTCTTCATAACTAAAACAAATGATTTGTGGTTATATTTCAAGTGTGTATCATCTTGGTATGATGATGTTATTTGTTGTATTATTTGTTATTCTAACCCTCATGCCATGAGGATGTTGTGCTTGTTTTTTCTTTCTTTGACTTTGCAAGGTGTGGATTCGAGGTCGAATCCTTTTCAAGAAGGGGAAGATGATATGAGCCAAATGGCCCTCATAGTTTTTAGTGACATCATTCGAGGCCAATACATGAAAACTCAAGCTTTGGTCACATTGATGGTACAAGGACATGTATGGAGGACTCGTTTTGAGTATACAATAAAGCAATTCCACGTTTGGAAGATTGCTTGGGATTTCACTTTTGAAGTGTGAAGAAGAGGCGGCCTTGGAGTGTAAATACTCATTAAGGGCTTTTTAGTCATTGCTTTGGGGCATTGAAGAGGCGCCTATGGAGTGTTGAGTTCATTAAGGGTGTTTTAGTCATTTCATTATGTAATAGACTATAAATTGACACTTATTAGGTTTATTTCCTTTCTTAGTTGATTATTGATATTGAAAGAACATTGAAAGACCATTTCTCTTACTCTTGAAGAGTGTGAGTGTAACTAGGGTAAGTGTGGAATCACTTGTATTGAATCTTGGCTTAGAAATAGGGTTCGTGAGGTGAATTGATTTCACTCTTGGGTTCATATAAGAAGTTGGTGTTCGTTATTACATGTCATAGGGGTCTTTGAGTTTGATACACTCTTAGGTTCTTACTTCTTGTAATCTCTTATGTCTACTTGTCTATCTTACTTTCTTGTATTGTTTGTGTTTTCGTTTCCTTAGTTTAGATTTCATCTTATTCTCTTGTTTTAGTAGTATATGATATGGAATCGAACTACGAAAACTAAAGACGACACAAAAAAGTAAAGATAATCGATAAGATAAACAATTAAACACAAGAAAAGAAGTAACCAAGAACAAAAGAGTATGTTAAACTCTAATACCCTCAATTACAATCTAATCGAACACCTAATTCCTACAGTGACCAAGAGGGAGATGAACGCTCTCTAAACCAACGTTTCTAAACCAAACTTCGTCCAAATTTGTTCAATACTCTCACTCAATGGATAAGCTTTCATCAATTCATCAATAATCAAGCAAAAACTAAGAGAATGAGCTAGCCTCAAATGTATTTATGTTTAGGTTAATTATTACAATTTTAGGGCCCAAAAGTTACCCAATAGCAAGATAAGTCCCACTAGGGGTTGTTTTGATCCGCTCTTGAAATGCTAGAGTGGATCAAAAGTGGATCCAAACTGCATTGGGTGCAAGTCCTTTCCAAGGGGTTTTCTAGCCCTGTTTTGCTTTCGTTTGCCTCTTCCAATGATCCTTGGACCAATGTGTGTGCGATTATGAACAAATAACACCCTCTTGATGGTAAGGAGGCTTCTTCAAGTACCTTCTGCTTCATGAACAATCCTTGAATCCTTTGAAGCTCTCTATCTTGAGAAGAATTTGATCTCAAATTCAAAGGTTAATCATCTTCTATTATGTTAAAGAGTGAAAGTTCGCACACATTAAAGGTATTGTGTACTTGATATTTCGAAGGAAGGTCAATCTTATAGGCATTATCCTTTATCCTTTCAAGCACTTGAAATGGACCATCACCCCGAGGCATCAATTTGGATTTTCTTTGGGTTAGAAACCTATCCTTCTGAAGGTGCACCCACACCTAATCACTCTGTTCAAGCACAAGCTGCTTTCTTCCCTTGTTTCCTTTTTTGTCCACCTCTTGATTCTTTTCTTAAGGAGAATTCTCACCTTCTCATGCAACTTCTTCATGGTTTCCACCCTATTATCTCCATCTAAGCTTATCACAACATCAGTAGGCAAAGGAGTGAGATCTAAAGAGGTAAGGGGGTTAAAACCATAAACATATTCAAAGGGAGTCATACCAATAGCCAAATGAATAACACGATTATAAGCAAATTTGACTACCCCACAACGACCTCCAAAAGTGACTAAGGAACTTAGAGTCCCCATCACTAACAATGGTCCGAGGAATTCCATGTGTTTTGACAACATGCTTAATAAACAAAGAAGCCGCATTAGAAGCATTATCAATTTTATGACATGGAATGAAATGAGCCTTTTTTGAGAACCTATCAACCATAACAAAAATGCAATCTCTACCCCTTATTGTCCTAGGCAATCCCAAAACAAAATCCATAGAGATTTCTAGCCATGGGAGTTAAGGAGTGGGTAGTGGGGTATATAATTCTTGAGGGATAAGGTGGGATTTTTCACTTCTACAATCCATGCATTGGCCACAAATTTTAGCAACATCTTGACGCGTCTTGGGCCAATAGAATTGTTCCTCTAGGATTCCAAGGGTCTTATTAATTCCAAAGTGACCCATCATACCCCCATTGTGTGCCTCTCTTACAAAAAATTCTTTCTATGAGCTAGAGGATACATACAACCTTCTTCCTTTTAACAAGAAACCATCAAACTTAGAGTAGGGCGTAGAAGCACTATCCCTCTCCCACCTTTACCTACCCCATATCTCACAATCTTGATAGATTTGAGCAAATTTGGGGTCTTCGGGGTACATTGTCTTTAGAATCTCAAATCCCATCAATTTAAAAGAGAATGTAGAGATAAGTACATGCTTTCTAGATAATGCATCGACTATCACACTTTTCTTTCCTTTTTTTGTAATGAATTAAATAAGGAAAAGTCTCTAGGAAAGAAATCCACTTGGCATGTCTTTTATTGAGTTTATCTTGGGCCCGAAGATGTTTCAAGGATTCATGATCGGTTCGAATCACAAACTCCTTGGGCGATAAATAATGTTGCCAATTACCCAAGGCTCTAATGAAGACGTATAACTCTAGATCATAGGTGGAATAATTTAGAGTTGCGCCCTTGAGATTTTCACTAAAATCGGTAATAGGTTTATGAGCTTGCATTAAGATGCCACCTATTCCTACCTTACTTGCATCACATTCAATCTCAAACATCTTATCAAAATTGGGTAATTGCAATAAGGGGGCGGAGCTTAGCATAACCTTCAAAGGTTCAAATGCATTGGCTTGCTCATCACCTCATTTAAAAGGTTTTGTGCTTATGGATCACCTCAGTCAAGGGAGCGACCATGGTACTAAATCCTTTGAAAAATTGCCTATAAAAACTAGCCAACCTATGGAAGCTTCTTACTTTACCAATGGATTTTGGAGTTGGCCAATTCTTGATAGAGTCTATCTTAGATTCATCCACCTCGACTCCTCTTGAGCTCACAACAAATCCCAACTTCATTCACACCAAAAGAACATTTTTCAAGATTAGTATACAACTTCTCTTTTCTAAGAACTTCAAACACATCATGTAAGACATATTCTTCAAGAGATTTTCTATAAACTAGAACATCATCAAAGTATACCACAACAAACTTTTCTATGAACGATTTCCTCACATAGTTCATCAACTGCATAAAGGTACTAGGAGCATTTGTGAGGCGAAAAGGAATGACCAACCATTCATATAGACCAAACTTGGTCTTGAATGCGGTCTTCCACTCATCACCTAGTTGTATCAAGATTTAGTGGTACCCACTCCTGAGATCTATCTTAGAAAATACACAAGAACCATTAAACTCATCAAGCATATCATCTAAATGGGGAATTGGGTGGAGATACTTTACCGTTATTTTATTAATAGCTCGACAATCAATGCACATGCGTTATGTTTCATCTTTCTTTGGTACTAGCAACACCAGAACCGCACATAGAATCATGCTTTCTTTGATGTATCCCTTTTTAAGAAGTTCCTCAACTTGCCTTTGGAGCTTTTTTGTGTCCGTTGTATTACTTCAGTAGGCTGGTTTGTTGGGTAATTGAGAACCCGACACAAAATTAATTTGATGCTCAATTCCCCAAAGTGGGGGAATCCTTGGGAAAGCTCCTTTGGGAACACATCTCCATAATCCTGCAAAACAAGGAAAATAGAATAGGGGATAGGAGAAGTAGAGTGGTTAGCATGAAAATCATGGGCTAGGAGGATCATGGGTGTCTTTTCATCATGCTCTTTGAAAAGATCTTTGTTCCTAGATAACATCACCAAGGGACTCTCTCCTTTTAACCTTCTCTTCTCTTCTTCTTTACCTCGCTCCTTAATTTAGTCGTCCTTCTCACCCTTTTTCTTACCCTTCTCTTTTAATTCTCTCAATTTTTGGTGAACCTCGTTCACTTGAGGTGGCGAAAGAGGATGGAGAGTGAATTTACGACCATTAAACTCAAAAGAGTACCGATTAATCCTCCCATCATGCTTGCTTGAACAATCATATTGCCATGGTCTCCCAAGCAAGAGATGACAAGCTTTCATAGGTATCACATCATAATTTGCCTCATCATGATAATTCCCAACTTTGAACTGAATTACCACTTGCCTAGTCACCTTCAACTCACCATAATTATTTAACCATTAAAGCTTGTATGGTGTGGCATGTTTGGTTGTGGGCAACTTCAAGAAATCAACCAAAGTTGCACTAGCCACATTAGCAAAACTTCCACTATCAATGATCAAAGAGCATACATTTTCCTTTATAAGACATTTAGTATGGAATAGATTCTCTCTTTGACTAGGGCTATCTATCGCCTTACTAATCATTGCACACCTCACAATAAAATTTGGAACCTCATACTCTCCATATTGAGGCCAAGCATCTTCATTATCCTCCTCTACTTGCTCTTCTTCTTGGGATCCCTCTCCATCTTGGGATTTTTCATCATTCTCGTCTTCCAATCCCACCTTTTATCTAAGATAATATAATTTTCCTTCCTTAAGGATCATATTTTTCCAGTTGGAACATTCATTTTCCTTATGTTTCCACCCTTGACATTTAAAACATTGAAAACCTTTAGGATTGAGAGTAGGATATTTGTTACCTTCATTCCTTGGAGGGTACTTTGGATTGGTCTTCTCTATGGGCTTCTTGTCATTGGACTTATAGTAGTTGTTCTTGTTCCACCCTGATGATGATTTCTCTACCTCTTTACTATTAATCCAAGTGTTGTTAGATGAGTAACCTTTTGGTTTGTAGGTTGCCCTTTCTTTGTATCCCTATCAATTTCCAAGTTCGCTTGGAAAATTTCTTCTATGGTATAAAGCTTGTGGATAGTCATGCATGAGGAGGTATCTTTTCTCAATCCAACCATGAAGCGTATGATGTCATGGTTCACATTCTTTCGATGGTCGAGCTTCAAGACCAATTGCTGAAATTTATCATAATGGGACATAACACTCTTGCTACCTAGCCTCAAGTTGTATCAGTTGGCAATTAGCTCATGTCTATACCTCTCCGGAACATACCTTTGTCTTATGAATACCTTCAAGGCATCCTATGGTGGGGGTTGTCCTTTATTCAATACATTTCCAAATCTTTGAACATAATCCCACCATGTATTGGCATACCCTTCAAAATAAGCTATGGCATAGTAACTCTTCTTCTCTTCGGTGATATCATTAACTTGGAAGATCTTTTCATAAGAGGACTCCTATGAGAGATAATCTTCGAGTTCATTTTCGCCTTTAAAGTTGGAAGACTAACCTTGATTGAATTGATACCCACATCTCAATCCCTATTACCTTGTTGGTTCCATTGATCATAAGCTTGAGGTCGGTTTTCCAAGTTTCCTCTACCATTAGGCACTGGACCAAATATTTCTTCTCAACCTGGATAAATTCATTGATCCATTAGTCTACCTCTCATTTCCTCTACCAATATTTCAACTTTATCGAATGCTCTGAACTCCACTTGTTGATCTTCCCTTTCTTCCTCATCTATTTGGATGGGTTGGTTTTGGTTAAGGGGTGCTTGGAATGGGGGAGTTTGGTTAAGTGGAGGTTGGGTTATTCGGGTTCAAGATTCATCATATTGTATTTGGTTGAATTGAGGTTGGAGTAGTCTAACGAGATTTCGGTTTTGTGGATATGTTGTGGCTTGAGGAATGGAATCATGTGCTTGTATTGGTGGATTGATCATTTGGTGGGGGTTTTTTGAGGAAATATGAATCGAAAGATTTAGAGCATGCCCACTAGTTAAAGCATGGAAGTATTGAGGTATGGATAGATATGTGTTTTGTCTACCTTCCATGATATCCACCCTTCCACTAATGAGGGATACACTCCTTTCAAGAGGATTCACCTTAAGATCAAGTGAGTTTATCTTAGCACCCATAGAATTAATTTTATGATTGAGAGTTTCAATGGCCGTTAAGATAACATTTGTTGAGTGATTATCCATTGTTTGCAGAGTTTCACCTTCCTGAGCCATTGTACCTATGAAGAAAGACACTCACAAACAACAAAAAAGTTAGAGTTAGAGAAATTAACCTCATAAACTCTTAACACCTTTGTTTACCTCACACTTGGATCACAAATGTTGAAAGATGGTTTATACTTCGTGTGGTAATCTAAGTGTCAAGTTCTACTCTTGATCAGATTGGATTCTTGTTTGATGGACTCAAATAAAGATGTAAACACTTGGATCAAGAATTATCAATGATATTAAAAAGAGAAAAGCTTTAAAAAAATGGGACGATGAATGAAATGGGACTCAAGAACTAATCATCCAACTTAGTAGGTGGATTACTAGTTGTTGATAGTTTTAAGTATCAATAGCTGAATTTATGAATCAAGGAATGAAACTAAGGAATAAAACTTGAGTAAATTGGAGTTTAGAAGTGTTAGAATGCATTTGAAACTTGAACTGGACATTGGGAAGTCTTGACATAAGTTTGGGAGGTGTCAATCACCTAGGGCGCACCTCTAGAGCACTTCCAACGCAGGTGGGGAAGGCTGCTCACTGTTTTGAGCTGTGGCAGCAGTTCCAACGCACCTCCAGTGCAGGTTGGATACAGGAGATCCCTAGACACTGCCTTAAGGTGAGACAACAGGATGGGAGCAGCTACAACAGACCTTGGGCGCAGGTCAAGGGCAAGTTGACCGTCCCTTGCTTGTTCCAAGGCCAAAATGTCCTTCTTGATGCCCTTTGTGTAATTTTCTCTTGGAATTTTCTTGAAATATTTTTAGATGCTCAAACACAAACACCATTTAAATCTTTTTCTTCCTAATTTTTGGATCAAACACCTTATTTTGGATGAATTTCAATATGAATATAACAATCTCCTCAAGAACACACCTAGAACACTAAGAACATCAATCTTTCTAACTTTTCCTCCGGAGCTTGGAATGAGTTGAAATTTTGAATGTAGGTACTTTTTATCCTTCTAAAATCATTCCAAACATTAATTTATCCAAATTATTTACCAAAGTCTTTAGATTTTCAATTCACTTCAAATGTCTTCAATCTAAGCTTCCAACAAGGATAAAACTCTCAAATAAGCTCCGCTTTGACTCAAATTTGATTTGTAGACTCGTATAGTGTTAGGGAATGCAAATATAATACTAGAAACACAAGAAAAAATAAAAATAAAAAACTCAAAATGTGGCCTAAGACCTAAAATATGAATAGTAACTTTTTTTTTTGGTGATTTTTAATTTTTCGAGATGATTAGACCCAAGATTGACTTTGTAGGAATGAAATCAAACTTGGATCTGATACCAAATGTATAGAATTGAACTACAAAAGCTAAATAAGACATGAAAAATTAAAGATAATCGATAAGATAGACAATTAGACACAAGAAAAGAAATAACCAAGAATAAAAGAGTAGTCAAGCTCTAATACCCTCAATTACAATCTAATCGAACACCTAATTCCTACGGTGGCCAAGTGGGAGATGAAAGCCCTCTAAAAAAATGTTTCTAAACCAAAGTTCAGCGAAAAATGTCCAATACTCTCACTCAATGGAGAAGGATTCATCAATTCATCAATAATCAAGCAAAACTAAGAGAATCAGCTAACCTCAAATGTATTTATAGTTTAGGCTAATTATTATAATTTTAGGGCCCAAAAGCTATCCAATTGCAAGATAATCCCACTAGGTACTTTTTTGACCCGCTCTTGAAATGCTAGAGCAGATCAAAAGCAGATCTAAAGCGCCCTGGGCGCAAGTCCTTTCCAAGGGGTTTTCTTGCCTCATTTTGCCTTCGCTTGCCTCCTCCAACGATCCTTGGACCAATGTGAGTGTGATCATCAACAAATAATACCCTCTTGATGGTAAGGAGACTTCTTCAAATACCTTCTGCTCCATGAACAATTCTTGGATCCTTTGAAGCTCCTGGGCTTGACTTCTACTGAATAGCTTGGAGCCAATCCAGATTGTATCAGTAGATCTCATATCAAAGTTCAAGCAATCAAGCTCGATATCAAGTCTTAGGTTAATAAAGAAGAAAATATCGATTTACTTATTCTTATTCATCATTCATTAAAATCATCCAAGTATTTATGACAAATTCATATCCAAATTCAAGTTTGAAGACGAAGACTCAAAATCAAGTTATTCAAGCCTTTGAATCCAAATCAAGTCCAAATACAGTATATTTCATATGATTTTGAAGAAACAAAGAATTATCATAGAGATTAACACTCACTAAATTTAAAATAAAATATTATATTTTGTTACTCAATTTTTTTTGTCTTGATTATATTTTTTCTCGACTCAAAGGTTTATTGTTTACACATGCATCTCTTTATTATTTAACATTGTCTCAATGAAACTATTGCTATTATTTTACTGTTATTTGTTTTATATATGATACACATAACTGTGAACCAAAAGGGCACTGTTCTACCTATTAAATGCTTTTATGGAAATATAATTTAAAATGTTCATTTACAAAAAAATTAAATTGTTGTACATAAAATCTTTATATGTGGATAACCACTGCTTCTAAGGTGTAATTCCACCTTTATGTTTGGTAAATATTCACATCTTCATTACCTCTCCAAACTCCCATGATCTTCTCACATTCTTAAGAGTTAATGCTATGTTTAAGATAACCTTACAACTACCCTCTTTTAATAGTATAATACACGCATACTAGGCGGAAAACACACTTGAATAATACTTAAAAGACATGACAAATACTTGATATTTGGAAGAATAAGAAAACTATCTTCTCTTGTCTCTCTAGTGTCTTGTATACTTTCATATTTCAAATTGTCACTTTTAGATTCATTTAAAAATACGTTATCAGCATGAGTCTCCAACCAACTGAGATTATCTACCTTCAATCAGATTTGTTTATTGCCAAAAAGAATTGAGTATTTTTTTTTGATTCAGATATGTAGTATTCAGCTGGTAAGTTCTATCCGAGTTGTAGGAATATCCTTTGCCAATTAATGCTAATTTACATATGAATGCCACATTAAGGGTTAGACCTTACCCTTATTTCTATTTGGATGATCAAAATCATTTTGCTCTACTATATTATTATAATTGATTTTAGCCGAGTTATTAATTGATCAACTTATCATAAAATAGAATTCCACACATATCTGATTGGACAGATTATTAAGAGACACTTATTATTTATGATAAAGATGATTTTAAATGTGAAGTAGAATTTTCAATAGTTATAAAAGATATGTTTTAAGGTCATTTCTAGAAAAAAATGGAAAGTGAGCTTATAATTTGAATATATTTAAAAAAATGTGAAATAGTGAATGGGCATACTAAGTTTTTGAAAGGAATAGAATACTAATTGTGTTTATCTTATATTAGAAAACTATATTCTTTTGTGTCTCCGTTCTTGCAAAATTAGAAAGAGTTTAATTATTTATGAATTATTATATAAATGTAGCAGTCTGATTTATAAATTTTTTCTTTAGATTTGATTTGACCATTTTTTCTTTTTCGTAGTTGCTACGTGTTGGTTTTGAGGTGTGAAAAAAGTTGACATGATTTTCAATGTCTTCGGGAGAATTTTGGAAGAGTTTGAGGTGTTTAGGGGTTTAAAATTTCATAACTGACATCGTTAATATTTAATATTTTGAGTATCAGATGGTGATTTGAATAGTTTCATTAGATCCAAAATATCGTATTTGGGTTAGTAGTGGGGTTGGTTCAGGTTTTGAGACTTTAGTTTGCTTTTTGATCCTCCTTTGAAAAACTAGTAAAATTTACCTTAGAGGGATTCCCAGAGTTAATTTGTTGAAAATGATGTTTTTTGGAAATCCAACGTTTCCATTTAGTTTGAAATATAAAAATCGGTCTATGATACCTACTACATACAAATGGATCGTACTCACCCCTACTGTGGGCTTTCAGTGCAGATCCTAGTATGAGAACCTCCCCTGGCAGTTTATTTCATGTGAAGATTCTAGATTTTGAGGTATTGATTTTCTCTAGACTTTGAAACTCGAGGAAGTGTCCTCTAATACATTTATTACAGGTATCATCTTGATTTTCTATAGATCTACTTTCGTGTTAGTTGACCTTGGATTTACATTCCCCTATGTGTTTGCTTATGGTTTTGATTTGCATATGAAACCCCTGGCTGTGCTTTTTCATATTTCTATCCCCATAAAAGATTCGGGTGTACCAATCTTGTGTGGTTACTTTTGTGGGTCATGAGTTTTGTCCAGACTTGATTATCTTAAATATGGTTGATTTTGACGTTATCTTGGTTATGAATTGGTTTGATCCTTACCATAATATTTTGGAATGTTGCGCCAAGCCTGTGACCTTACCTACGCTAGGTTTGTCGAAGTTAGCTTGCAAGGGTACGTTTAATTCGGGTCCAAAGGGTGTTATATATTTTCTTTGTTCTCTTCGCATGGTATAGAGGGTGTGTCTATCTTATTTGGCTCTTATATGTGATACTAGTATTGCCTTACTGTCTCTTGTGGATTCTATTGGGGTTGTTCACGAGTTCACTAATGTGTTTGCTACGAATTTGCTTAGTATGCCTTCGGATCGTGATATTAATTTTGCTATTGATGTGGAACCGTGCATCAAGCGTATTTCTATTCCTCCCTATAGGATGGTCCGGATGAGTTGAAGTAATTGATGGATTTGTTGCAAGCTTTGTTAAGCAAGGGATTTATCAGACATTGTGTGTCTCTTTGGGGTGCTTCCACCTATTCTAGAAGAAGAAGAATGTTTATATTCATATGTGAATTGACTATAGGCAGTTGAACGGGGTAACAATTAAGAACAAATATCCTATTCCTTGCATTGATGGTCCATTTGACTATCTTCAAGGTGCTTCAGTGTTTTCTAAGATTTATTTGAGATTCGGGTATGACCAGTTGAAGATTTGTGCTTTGGATATACCAAAGACGGCTTGTTAGATTTGATACAATCATGATGAATTCTTGGTCATGTCTTTTGGATTGATGAATGCCTTAGCGGTGTTCATGGAGTTGATGAATCGGGTATTTCAATCGTATCTCGACTCCTTTGTGATTGTATTTATAGATGACATCTTGGTTTATTCCAAGAATGAGGCTGACCATGTGAAGTATTTGAAGATTGTAGTTCAGAGGTTGCGTGATGAGAAGTTTTAGGCTAAGTTTTCCAAGTCTGAGTTTTTGTTTGATTTATCTCCTTCGTAGGTCATGTGGTGACCAATAATGGTATTATGGTTAATCCGGACAAGATAGTGGCAATTTATGATTGGGCTAGCCTACTTCTCCTATGGAGATTTGAAATTTTGTTGGTTTGGCGGGTTATTATCGGTGCTTTGAACATGGCTTCTCATGTATTGTGACACCTTTGACCATGTTGACTCAAAAAAATATTATATTTTAATGGTTGGATGCGCGTGAGAAAAGCTTCCAAAAACTCAAGGAGTTACTGACTTCGGCTCCTATCTTTACTTTGCACAAGGAGGGCGTAGGTCTATCATATTTTGTAATACTTATGGTGTTGTTTTGGGTGCGGTGTTGATGAGGAGGGTAAATGACACGACTCAAACCAGGGCCTTAGCATGCACTCAGGGATAAGATAAAATAATGCCAGTAATTCAACACCAAAGTAAATAACCACATGCAATCACACAGATACATACACACATACGCACACACATATATATATATCATGTCAGGTAACACGACCCAAACCAGGGCCTTGTCGTAGTGGGCAATCCCAAGTCCAACTAGGACTGGGAATCGCCCCCGTTACCCAACCCAACTACCAAATGCATACCTTGAGTCGGCTAAAGTGCGAACATATAATAAGATAGAGTATACAACCAGGTGGTGACTCTGGGACAAGTGTATAACCGAGACCAACCCAATAGAGTCCAACCACCTAATAACCAACCAAACCAATGCGGAAACCAATATCCAAAACAAATTGTAATAATCCAACGTATGTGTATATATATAACATAAACCATCCATACCATACCTAAGTCCATAGTTGTCCGTACAAAGCCTCTAGACCAACCAAAAAGTACCTAGTCGGGACATGCCCCTGACCATAGCCAAAACCAAAGTCTATGAAAGATTAGAAATATGTAAAGTAGACCATGACATGAAATAGCTGCCTTTGGAAATATGGAAGCTCACCATTTCAATTCAACATGGACTATCCCCGAATCTGATCACTAAACAGGAGAAGTAAAATGGCCGGTTCCTGCATAGTGTGAACACTAGCATGTACTTAGGATAAGGATAAAATAATGCCATTTATAAAGCCAAATAAAACCTTCCATAATGCATACAATCATACACACACACACATATATATAATCATGCTGAAAAAGGGAACCGAATTTAGTAAGCCTTTAAAACCTTTGCCTTGGGCTGTGTAGCTTTGCCGTCCTAAACCATCCACGGGATATATGGGTTCAGCTCCCTTTGATGAAAGGGACCTAGTACGTGTAGCCGCACAACCAGGGAAGTAAACCACCATAGCTAGGGTTGCTCAAGGCCCATTTGTTAAACCATAACCAACTAATAACCACATATACAAACCATTACAAAAAATATGTAAAAACATAGTTTAAACCATACCAAATCATATGCATCAAGACTCTCGACATATATTTCGAAAACCACCATTCATGATCTATAAATCAATGTTTAAAACACAACACATATGCCTTTAGTTGAAATTAACAATGAGTGAAGGAGTACTTGCCTTATACAAGAAGATTCCAAAGAGAAACATGACTCTTGAGCTTTTTGAAGAAAACATGAAGAAACCCTAGCCTCCAATCTCCAAGAGTAAGTTTAAGAGAATATTTGGAGTGTCTTAACCCTTTAACAAGTGTTATGGATGGCCACAAAGGTTTATATAATGTAAGGACATAATGGTTTTGAAGTAGGAAATTTCTGGACTACCCTTGACTTAAAATTAAAAATAAGCCACGTCCAGGGGTACGACTCCCTATACCATCCCTATCCTAGTGTACGAGTAGTACCCTAACTCGTACCCAAGACTATGCCAAGAATCTACCTACTGGTTTCTATACGACTCACACCTTTCTACTTATAACTAATGGTATGAGTGGTATACCAAACCGTATCCACATCTCGAACCTTTGGTAAACTTCACAAGAGAAGTCAATCAAGCACCATACGACTTGCCTTGCACCACTCATGTTTTTAGATATGACTCGTACCTAGATGAGTTGTACCTTGGGAAGTAACCAAGCCAAACACACTGCCTAGGGTATGAATTCACCCTCAAGACACCCTATGACCTATATCTAAGGGTATGAATCATTCTCTTGAGTCGTAGCAAACCTAGTGATTCCAATACCGAAGAAAATTTTGCAAGGGTCCTATTCTGAAGTGATTCAGTTTCCCCCACTAGGAACATTCGTCTTTGAAAGACAGGTAAGGGTAGGAATAAGCACGAGATAACCCATTAAACTTCCCCTCAACCAAAATAGAAGACAAGGACATAAGCCAAGATGAGAAGATCATCACCTAACCCAAATATTTTTTATTCACCAACACCTCTATCTCGACCTCTAACTAGGCTAAAAAAGAAAGATATAAGCTAAACCATTCCTCACTTTTAACCAAGTTTGAAAACAAAGATGTGTTTGAAGAACACACACCTTATCCAAGAATTTTCAAAACTAAGAACCAATGCAGTGACTTGGACTCCCATGTCCTTTTCCGCATCTCAAATTGCTTTCTCGGACTTTTGGTTTCACCATGGAACCTTTACCGAAGCCACACCTTTCATTCGTAACCGACGAACTTACCGATCAAAGATCCTCAATGGGACCTCCTTAAAGAACAAGGAATAAAGGATCCAAGATATCAATACCTCCCAAAGGAACCAACTAACAAAGATCTATCTCTACCTTGCCCTAACACTAACATATAGAATACCAGATTATAAGAGTTATCCATGCCTCCTAAGGCAAGATCCCAGAGACAAGACACGACACTATAGACACAAAGTACGCCATAACAACTACCTAGACCATAATGGAGAATCATCCTGACCAAACTATACCATGAAATGAGTCCTTAAGACTGGACACCGAAATAAACACAACCAACCATACCATGAGTAACTTAACACAAGGTCAAGGCTCATATCCAGGGAACAAGGCAAATAAAAATTGCGAACCTTAGTCATTAGCACTAAATGAATACATGAAACACTAGTAGAGTACTCTCTTAATCGGGAGAGAAGAGTGTAATCAAAATATGCAACCCCGACCTTCCTTTGAAGTCCACTGCTAGAAGGGAATTTTTGATTAACCACCAACCTTTACCCTATTACTCCTACAAGCACAATACTCTACTTTAAAAGGTATCACCAAGGATGTACACCTAGGACGCTTGGTTCTCCTATGCCCAAAACCTAATTCAACCAAATGCTACCTAGAGCCCAGCATAGACATTCAAAAACTATTAGACCAAATTGACTCCAAGTTTCCAGTTAAACCAAAACCATTCAAAATCAAAACATGGCAACCAAGGCCTTTTCAAAATCCTTTGAATCCAACCAAAACCAATTTATGTTCCTTTAATCATTTAGGCAATGCAAAGGTCTATGAATAGTCAAACCACATGACAAAATTATATTCAATAGAAATTTCACAAATAGTTTGAGGATATATAATTTTCAAGATCAAAACCGTGTAATTGGGGAACCTATAGTACCCCAAAATTATTTAACATTCCCATGCATCCCCTAATGTTCCTTAACATAAATAAAGCACGAATAATGCATCATAATCCATGAAAAATCATTTAAATGAGTAATTATGTCAAAGATATCAATTGTGCCAAAACCATTTTCAAAACCATGAATTTAATAATCAATTTCATGCCAATAATAAAGTACAAGTATAGGGTCAAGGATACATGCAAGCTCCATGATCTAACCTATCGAATGACTAGATCCTTAGTCCCTCCATTCAACCTGAACTCCCGACCTATATGGTACAACTCTTCCACTATTGTATTTACCAAATCATCAACCTCATCCAACCTATCAGTTTACCTCCATAACTCCCGCATTGCTATTTTAGAACTTATTACACTCCCTTTTATCAAAATCAAGCATCTAGGTTCAAGCCTAGGATCTACCAACCACCATTCAATACTATCAAAATACCCCATATATAATGGAATATATATATAAAGTCAACCTCACAAAGAAGATGCTTTTAATTCCTTAGTCACCCACCGACAAATTATCCAATTTCAGGGAAATCATTCCCCTCACGCATGCAAGAGCAAAACACCCCGTCGAGAAACACTAAGACATAGAGAACCTTTATCAAAGAGATCCCTAAATTTCTCCTTAATCTCTTTTAACCCAACCGAAACCATTTTATAAAAAAAGAATAGAAATTGGACAAGTGTCCAAAACAAGACTAATCCTAAACAAACCTTCCTTCTAAAAATACATGATGAGGGTCGTCATGAAAACCTCAGGAAATTTATTCACCACCGAAATTGAACCAAAGAAGGGCCTTCTGAGTTAGGATCTTTATGCCGGACCGACTTATAAGTGTATCCCTTTGGAGACCAATTTCCAAGTTCCAAGATATAACCTTTCCCTTACAAACCAGGGACCCGAATTAAACCATTCCCCTATTCTATAACCGACTTACCAGGGAGCCTAAAGACAACCTCTGTAGATCCATCAGTCTAATAACATATAGCACGAGTGCAACCAATCTATTTCCCGAAATGACATTAAAATTGTAATGCCTTGGGAGTACATCTTGGATGCCACACGGTGCTGACGGTCTCAAAAGACCAAAAGCTAACCCATGAACTAGTATTTATTGTGAGCACTGAATAATAAAATACACATGTGCAGAAATAACTAAATAATGCCAAAGGTTTTAAGTACTGCATTTAATATAACAATATTCTCAAGTCCGAAATATAAATGAACATACTAAAAATCTGACTGAAAAGATTAATGAATCAACTGACTGTCTGAAAGCCTTTAACACTGACTGAAAAGAGCTGATGGGATAGGCCCCAACTAACTTCAATTGACAAACTGAAAGAAAGTACTGAAATACTAAAGTAAACTAAATTAAGCTACCATGTACTTGATAGATGAGGGTTCACTACTACTACTGCTGTACTGTCTATGCGGGATCAGGAACCTAAGTTTCTGAACCTATGATATTAAACATCATAACACAAGAAAAGAGTATGCAATTATTTCTTTAAATGTACTGGTATAAGAGATAAGGTTAGGATGATATGTATGGGTCATGTGCATGAATTAATAACTGAATGAATGAGTAGCATAGAATGACTGAATATAAATACATGAAAACTATAAAATCTGAGAATGCGTGACTAAGCAAAATACATGTTCTGAAGTAGTCGATAAATCAAAGTAGTAAAATACTGATAACTGAATACTATGGTCAAACAAACCTGAAACTAAATTCTATACTAAATACTAATCTAAGACTGTGGGAGGTATTATCTAACTGACATACCCCAATATAAGCTAATTGGGGTCCAACCTGTGACCCCAGTTGGAAGGGCGTTAGTACCGTGCCACGGGTACTGACAATGGCTGTGTGGATCCACTAAAGAGTCACCCTCAACTGGAAGGTGCTCTAATGAGAAATGTGTTACCCTCAACTGGCAGGTAAACACTTTATTAACCCTTAATTGGCAGGTTAATATCTCTAACCTATGCTGGTTACGTAGTTCTGGAACCAAGGGTCTTCCACTAAAGGTCACACCCTCTACTGGCAGGTGAGCCCCCATCCCTGGGTTCTCTCGGTGCTAAATCCTTCTCCCAGCTAAACTGACTTAGATTACTGAACTGATTTAAGTTTAACTGATTATGATAACTGACTGATTGGATAATGCTCATACATATCTGAAACCATTCTAAAAATACTGTAAACTATGTAAACACCTATGTTTTAGGTATTCATAACCCCCAACACTAAATGGAATTAACAATATGGTCACATGAAAGCTTTGAAGAACATAATAGGGGATCATAGTTCAAAACTCATCACTTAGGCATTTCATCAAACACTTGAAATTCATGAACTTAAGCATGGGAATAATTGAAACATGTAAGAATAACATAATTATATCAGTAAGACCATAAGTTGGGGATATAACATGGAATTTTATTCATTCAAATGCGTAAGGGCTACTTCCAGCAAAAAACACTTGTAAACATCGAGAATAATCGAAATTCATAAAAGCTTCATAAAGATAACTCATTGTAAACATGTAAATTCATGAATTAAAACATAATAATAGGTTTTTGGACTCCTTGGGTGAAAAAGGCCCATGGATGAGCATCAAACATACCTTAAAACTTTAATCTTGAAAGAGACTTAACTTTCTTGAAAGTTCCTAGGTGGTGAAACTTGAATTCTTGAGTTTTCTTTAAGGGATAATGATTGAACTTGATGAATTTGGGTGATGGTTAGGGTTTATTTTAGAGAGGGATATAGGAAATTAGGCATATAATTCCCTAAATAATGACTTAATCTTGTGTTTTCACAAATTAGGGTGGTGGGAAAAGACAAGACGGCCTCTTTGGAATTAAATTCATAACTGGGACACCGTTTAACAGCATACCGCGATGTGGCAAGCACCCCATTGCTATAAGTGGAACGACAAGATACAATCGCAATGAGATGCAGGAATCAAAATCCTAACACGACCCAATCCTCGTTCGAAAAATCCAAAACTTGCCCGAGATATGCTCCTTACATATTTGAACATGAATTAACTCAAAACCTTACATCTCGGGGTCGGTAAGGTCACTTTAAAAATCATCGAAGTTAAGAAACCATAATAAAAATAAGTCCCTAACACTTAGCTAAATTTTCAGGTTCTAAGCCTCTTATGCATGCACTATGGGTTGAACTGAGAAAAGACTAACATGGGGTATTACAATATATCCCCCTTGGGAATATTCATCCTCAAAAGAGGTTAATTAAGCTGAGAATACTGAGGAAACTTAAATCACACATTAAACATGCATAACTGAAAGAATGATTACATGTTTGAGTTTGAAACATAATACGTGATCTGAATATCATGAACTGAACTGATTTCTTGAATACATACATTAATATGAGAATGGTTGTAAGGCTAAGATAGAAACGAGAGAGTTATCTTATGAATAACCATTGCCTCCAACTGGATTTAGTTTTGTGAAGAAAAGTTGAGATGTTTAAGACATGAAAAACTTTGGGAATTACAATATCTCCCCCTTGGGATTATTCGTCCCCCGAGTGAATTGACTCGGCTAAAATTATAAGGAAAGATTGAGATAATGCACGAGGCACTTATGAACTGAATTATGACTAAATAACTAAATTTGAATCATGATGCACAATGATTGAACAAAGATGAATTTGTAATTTACATGGATGCAAATAGTTTACCTCATGGAATGGCCATTTTCATGAAAGCTTATTGGACTGAATTGCTAAACTGAATTGCTGGCTATTTGGACTGAATTATACTGAAAGATTATACTAAAATATACATTCCACTTCAAAACTGCACAACTTGAGGCTACTTAAAATATTCACTTGGGCACTGATAACTCTACCTATTGAAGTTTGAGCTGAACTAAATTCTCCCACTATGTTCAAGCCTACTCGATCTAATAAGTACACACATAACACTACAATACTAGTCGGAATCATCAATTTAATACGTACTACATTCTCAAACTTCTCAGCTCATGAATAACTCTTATTACCTCTTCAACAACTACATTCGACCTCTTACTGGCCATTCACTGACGCGTACTGCATTTATAGACACACATATATATGTATAAACTTGACATTCAAGCCTATCATCATAACCACATATGCACTTCTAAACAAATACCTATAAAAGCTTCTTTCTCATATCCTCCAAACCTCTATCATCAACACTTCCATGCATTACCCCAAACAAATACATATAAAATTTCAACTAACTATGACATATATAAAAAATGTAGCCTCAATCTTACTTTACACTTACAGCTTAGCTAAAATAAGCATACAACAATTTCTCCTAGCACGAAATATTTACTCTCTCCCATCTAAACAATTGTTCATCATCACTATCTTAACATAAGGAGAGGTCACTGAAAGGTTAGAACATGAGGATCTAAAGCATTAAAGAATAAATTTGACACATAACTAAGACCTTAGGAATAGCGTATCGACATCATGAATTCATCGAGGAGATCTAAACTAAGGATATACATGACATGCTCAGAATTTCACTGATCATTGAGAGTGTAACATGAGTACTGGAACCGAAAATGCTATAAAGTATGAGTACATGAGTCATGAGCTCCATGACTTGAGTTTGGAGTTCATAAATTTCATGAAATATGATTCGTACTGCTGAGTGAACTGGATCTCCTCATACTAGAAACTGGGAGAGTACACGATTCTCTATTATAGGCATGAACATGAACTATTATCATGGAGATAACATGTAAGGCATGAGTATATATTGTGATGATTGAAAAACTTTGCACTATGATAAGAATGGGTTGGGCATCATCCTTCCTAGTGTTGTTCTTTAACACACTGGAATCACAACTAGAATCTAAGAGCCTGACTTGGTTATTGGTCCTTTCATCTCCCCTTTAGCTTTATTTTATCCTCCTAAGCCAGTGGTATAATAATACATATAAGGATAAGCTCACCCCGAAATACTATGCCTGATAATGTAAGACCTACTTCTGGTACTTCATTCTGATACACAAATTTTTAGCTTTTTATCGCCCCAACAATCATCATATAATAACTTAAGAACTGACTAACTTAGAATTTTTAGGAGTATCACCATACCATAAGTTCACACCATCTAGTGCTTCAACTCTCCTTTCTATTATCTCAATCTTCAAAGATCCAAACTTAGATTCTATCACTTAGCATGGATATCTCCAACCCTTAATGAATCATACTAACCTCTATCATAGCCTACTAATATCACATCTCTAAACTTATTCTTTTCCCTAAACCATAAGAATTACCATTACACCTAGACATCCAACATCAATATCCCATAGCCCATAACTTAGCTGGTAAAAATGTCAATTACTACATTACTAGCCCCATTCAAACTTAGCACTCAAGGGTACTATATAAGCACACCTACTGTTAAAACTTAGAAATAATACAATCCCATATCACCTTGGGTACACCTCTAGATCATACATACATAATCATACTTAATTTCGAATCAACAACTTAAATTCTTATATGCACCATTTCAAGCCTACTAATTCACCTTCATACAACTAGCCTCATGGATACATAATCTGCTCAATTTAGATAACACTATCCCCACTTTACTACTGCAAAACTTTATGGTGTCATAGGATTCTAGGATAAGATCTAAAAACACATCTGACCCCTAAGCACTGAGGTACTACCCCTCCATTCGATGACTGATTCATTAGAAAATTAAAATTGAATGTCTCTATTTCAGCTATTTGATTTTCTGGGATACTATAACTAAGCAATTTCTGTATAGTCGTCTAATTATGATAGACTTATCCACTGGGGTAGGCACTGAGAAAAGGATCTTTTAATATTTTTGGACTGACATCAAAATTGACAGCTATATAGGGGGTTTAAAAAAGATAGTAAAGCTCTGGGATATAATAAAACATAAACATAAAGATAAAAGACGTATAACATACCCGTAACTACATTAGGAGAACTTTCTTGATCAGGTCAGGATTGGAGTGCACACAATTTGCTTTGGAATTGGCCACTGAGGGCACTGGGAATGATGCCCTGCTAATTTGGGCGACTGGCTAAAAACTTAGGAACGATTGTGCTGACTATGCTGACCCACCTGCGGGCATTTCCTAACTTTGTACCCTGGCTTTCCACATCCAAAACAAAAACCACTACCAGGTACGACCAATGTTCATGCTACCATGGGGCCTAGAGCCTAGTGTTCTATCCTAATTGTCATTCCTGAACTTTGTTATTGGCGCACTAGCTGAACAAGGAGCTGGAGCTGATAATTTCTAATGGTACTGGGAATGGCTACCACTCTCAGACCTTAGCTTAAAACTACTTGTTCTGGCCCTTTTATTCTTTCTCTTTTTTTTCTTATGCCTCTCCCCCCATTCTGCTAAGCATGAACCATAAGCCTAGATAGGACAAAAACCTGATGATCATTCTGAACATCTATCAAATGAGCTAAGGTAGTGAAAGTAGCTCTAAATTCTACATCAGAGGCATGCTCATTCAGGGGATCTTCCTGAATAGGAGGAGGTGCGGGCTTGTAATACCCCATACTTTTCCTAGCTCAGTTTAGCTCCTAGAATGTCAAGGGCAAACTTCAAAATAAATAACTCTTGATACCTGTGATATTTTCCAACTCTAGATCCAATAATGTGTAGATAATTAAATTAGCTTTAAAACGATACCAATTTTGCCTCAATTCGATACTCGGTTTGGAAGTTATGGCGATTTTAGTAAAAGCAGTAGGGCATCGCGATAAGCACCGCATCGTGGTGAGGTGCAGAATTGCAATTGTTTGATTTCCAGTGGAGCACCTCAATTAGTCCATATTGTAGTGAAGCTCCAGTTCCCGTTTGTGCCATTCTAGTAGCTTACCACGATTAGCCTGTATCATGCTAGAAATCCCAATTGGACAAACACCGTGGAGTGAAAAATTGCATTCGTCCTTTTCCAGTGACACAATGCGATTTCACTATGTTACGCCAAAGGCCAAAATGACAGTCGTCCATTTTCCAGTAAGCCACCTCAATAGCGGCGCATCACGGCGGTGTGCCAAATCGGGATTTTCTAGTTTCGAGTTAAATTTTAAAGGGCAATCTAGTCTTTTCCCTAAGCCCCAAATCGTGTAAAACACAGAATCTAGCCTATTCTAGGCATATTATGAATGCTTTTCATCAACTTCCTCTCAAAGATACCCTAGAACATCAAACCTTAATCCCTAAGAAATCTAAATTCCACCATTCTTTTTCCAAGATAACTCAAAATTAAGGATTTCCAATTAAAGAACTTCAAGAAATCAATCTTCAAGAGCACAAATAGGAACTCAAAGTTCAAGCTTCTTCAATTATTCATTAATAAAGGTATGTGGGGTTATGAACAAGGATAATTCTTTCATCCTTGTGCCCCAAAATTAGTTTTAAAGTTGAATTTTATATGAAATTATATGAATTTTAGTTTAGGGTTTATACCCACTTATTACTATTTGAAGATTATGAGATTTTGAGAGATTTAGATGTTGAATTACATGTCTGCTTTCGTATTTTCATGCGTATTGCAGTAATTTCCAGCTTTAGAATTGAATTATCAATATTTCATTATCAAGCATGAACCTTATGATGATTTAACATGAACTTGATGCATGGGTTGCTAAGCCCTAGTTTGTATGTTGATATTTCAAGAATGAATATGCTTTAAGCATCCCATGATTAGTTATTTTTGGATTTTGATAAAAAATTGATCTTTTGATCTCAGCTTAGACATGGAATCCACTTTACAGTCTCAGCTATAGTTTTAAGTAACGGATATACAGTTGGTTTCATTATTAACCATTATACTAGTTTTTAAATGTGGATTTCCTATAGAATGAGAATATAGATTAAAGGGAGTAGTATTTAGCACTAAATTGGGTATGTTTACATGCCCCGAGCCAATGTAAGTTTAGATTATCAGATTATTCCATTTCAATATGTATGACAGATACAGATGTGATCACTTAGATTAGGTTATACTCCTTGTCTAGAGTATGAAACCTCTTCCTAACGTGAGGTTTTCCTATAAAGGAACTAGACGTTGGACGCTATGATAGCTCAATAGTGTATGTCGGTTAGAAGGACCTCCCTATAGACTACATATTTCAGAATAGAATAATTCTAACAGAAAAGCTTTTTGAAACTAAGTGTAAAGGCTCACAACTTTATTCAAATATTGTTTTACAAAAGAAATTTGTTATGATATTTTAGATTTACAGATACAGAAGTGAGTCCTTTTACACTTAGACAACCTGATTTAAAGATAGAATACCAGTACAGCTTTTAGAAACAAAATGTTATGACTCTCTAAATTTATGCAGCATGTTTCACTATTCATGATTATGATTTTCAGTTTTCAAATATTCCAGCTTATGTGAGTATCTACATTTAGCATGCATTCTTTTACACATTTACAATAATATTGAGCTATTGATTTACTTATGCATTTACCCCAATATACTCAGTACAATCCAAAAGTACTGACCCACATATACGTTTATGTGCTACACTGTCTCATAATGTAGGTTCAGGTGCTCAGTTTCAGCAGTGTGAGTGATTTAGAGCATCTCCATCTACATCCCGATAGTTGGTGAGTCCTCGAAGTTTATGGACTTAGTTATTCAATTTTTCAGCTTATTAACACAGACGATTCAGTAGTTTTAGACAGTTTGAGTTAGCTGGGTTTTTTCCCAGTGACTCTAGTTATTAGTAGTAGAGGCTTGTCAGACTGCTGGTTATGATTAAAATTTTCAGCATCGATTGATCAGACTCTTGAGTCTAGTATTTTCAGATATTATATTCAGATAATTTTGATATCTCAGACAGAATTCCGCATCTTATCTTAGATTATATATCCTTATTTCATCTATTTCGAGCTTCTGACTTAGTAGAAGGCCGCCAGGGTTAGCTTAAGGCTACTCATAGTCTTGAGCACCATGTGACATCTCGGACCCTTTTTCGAGGTGTTATAGGGTTGATTCCTGTTTCTTTTTCTGTTATTCTTTTTGGGAGGTATTTTTTGTAACAAAATAAAGGATGGATTATAAACAGAGTTTTAATAGAGCTCATGCTCATTTGCACAACATGAATACTGAAAGAAGGGAAACTCTTTCTAAAACATCTTATAGCCTCTTGTCCATAAGTGTGGCGCACTTCACCCATGTACAAGACTCCGCTCAACCTGGCTTTTAGACTCCTTAGGACACATTAATACATTAGGCTCTGATACCAAGTTTGTAATGCCCTGGGAGTATACCCTGGATGCCACACAGTGCTTACGATCCCGAAAGATCACAAGCTAACCCATAAACTGGTACCTGCTATGAGCACTGAATAATAAAATACACATATCCATAAATAACTAAATAATGCCAAAGGTTTTAAATACTGCAATTAATATAACAAAATTCTCAAGTCTAAAATATAAAGGAGCATATTAAAAATCTGACTGAAAAGATTAACGAATCAACTGACTGTCTGAAATATCTGAAAGCCTCTAACACTGATTGAAAAGAGCTGATGGGAAAGGCCCCAACTAACTCCAACTAACAAATTGATAGAAAGTACTGAAATACTGAAGTAAACTAAATTAAGCTACCATGTCCTCATTAGATAAAGACTCACCACCACTACCATGTCCACACACCAACATCGACATCACAAGATTCCTCGGATTCCCGAGGAATAGTAAGAACATTGATATAATCCCGACCACTGCCAGATCCAGAGGTAGTAGCCAATACTCTATTTTCCCAAGCGACAACCCTTATGGGACATTTTCGTCATATGAGACCTAATTGACTACATCCAAAACACCAATTCCTCCATTCCTCGCAATAACCACGGTGTGACCGTCCACAAAATCTATTAAGAAAATGGATGATGAGGATTGGGCTCCACCGGGTAAACCAAAAACTGTGACCGCTGACCAGGTCTGTTCCCCATGAGTTCGACTAAATCCATCCATGTTGTGTTTGAGTAGAAATGGTAAGTTTACTCAACCTTAGATTTTTGAGAAGACATGATCCAAAGATTGAACCAAGGAATATTCAGAGAATAGTTCAAGACCTTAGACTCCATAGCCCGTAAGTAGAATAACCAAGATAGTGAAACATTTCTAAATTCCACGTAGCCTCTTAATTATAAGTGTGGTGCATGACACACCCATAAGCAAGACTCTACTCGACATGACTTTGTAGACACCCTATGACACCAAAACCTAAAGCTCTGATACCAAGTAGACACGACCTGAACTAGTGCCTTTTTGTAATGGGCAATCCCAAGTCCAACCAGGACAGGGAACAACCCCCGTTACCTAACCCAACCACTAAATACATACCTTTAGTCGGATGAAGTCCAAACATATAAAAAGATAGCATATACAACTAGGTGGTGACTCTTGGACAAATCTATAAATGAGACCAACCCAATCACGTCCAACTACCCAATAACCAACCAAACTAATGCGGAAACCAATAACCAAAATAAATTATAATAATCCAACGTATGTATATGTATAACATAAACCATCCATACCATACCCAAATCCATAGTTGTCCATACAAAGCCTCTAAACCAACCAAAGAGTATGTAGTCGTGACACCCCCGACCATAGCCAAAACCAAAGTCTATGAAAGATGAGAAATAAGTAAAGTAGACCATGACATGAAATAGATGCCTTTCGAAATGTGAAAGCTCGCCACTTCAATCCAACATCGACTGTCCCTAAATTCGATCACTAAGTAGGAGAAGTAGAATAATCGGTTCTCGCATAGCGTAGGTATACAGCTGCCCGAAGATGGGTTAGTGGGTGAAAACTGGAATGTACTCATGATAAGGATAAAATAATGCCATTTACAAAGCCATGTGAAACCATCCATAGTGCATACAACCATACATGTATATATAACCATACTGGGAAAGGGAATCGAGTTTAGCATGCCTTTAAAACCTTTGCCTGGGCTGTGTAGCTTTGCCGTCCTAAACCACCCACGGGCTATATGGGTTCAACTCTCCTTGATGAAAGGGACCAGTGTGTGTAGCCGTATGACCAGGGAATTAAACCTGGGATGACTAGTACATCTCCCAAAATATAGTATGACATCATGCACACGGTCACCAAGACCAACCTCACATCGACAAATATGAGTTTCCAATTTTTCTCTCCCCGGGACCTCTATCATTCACGGCTTTTCTACATATCCCGCCATTATTTCCCAATTAAAACCATTAACAAGCAACCAACCAATTTATTTTCCATTTATTAACTAAGGCCATTTAGTGGTGGTATCGTCATACCGATCATACTTACAAGTACTATCCATAGCCAACCATATATAGGTTTAAAGGGACTTCTAAGTGCCCTTCCATTTACCATATTAAATCACTTGGGGGATTTCATGTACTACACAAGCATAACCACTTTCATAGCCACCAAGACTTTACTATTTAATCTTTGTAAACCATGTCCAACCTTTATACCGTTCAAACCATTTTAGACCATGCCAAACATTTAAAGAATTTATATCATTTAAACCATTTAAATCATGCAAAACCATCTAAATCTATTTAAGGTTCCATTACCAAACCAAACCATGCAAGAGTTCCATGAAAGTTCAATAATAGAGTGAAAACATTCTTTTAAGCATTTTATCAAACATGTTGAGGGCATACCTTTACCAAGACAAAAACAAATGCATAAGCCACCCTAATTAGGGTTTCTCAAGACCCATTTATTAAACCATAACCAACCAATAACCACATATGCAAACCATTACCAAAAATATGTAAAAACATAGTTTAAACTAATACCAAACCATATGCATCAAGACCCTCAACATATATTTCGAAAACCACCATTCATGATCCATAATCAATGTTTAAAACACAATACATATGCCTTTAGTTGAAATTAACAATGAAGGAAGAAGTACATGGCTTATACAAGAAGATTCCAAAGACAAACATGACTCTTGAGCTCTTTGAAGAATACATGAAGAAACCCTAGCCTCCAATCTTCAATAGTAAGTTTGAGAGAGTATTTGGAGTGTTTTGATCTTTTAACAAGTGTTATGGAAAGCCACCAAGGGTTATATAACGTGAGGACCTAAGGGTTTAGAAGTAGGAAATATCAAAACTACCCTTGACTTAAAATTAAAAACAAACCACATCCAGTGGTACGACATACATCCATATCCTTCGGTATGAGTGGTAACCTCGTACCCAAGAACCTACCTACTACTGGGTTCTATACAACTCACACCTTCCTACTCGTACTTAAGGGTACGGGTGGTATTCCAAATTGTATCAATATCTTCTACCTTAGAGAGTCTTCACAAGACAATTCAATTAAGCATCATACAACTTGCCTTGCACTACTCGTGTCTTTGGATATGATTCGTACCTTGATGAATCATACCTTGGGTAATAACCAAGCCAAACACACTGCCTAAGGTACAAATTCACCCTCAAGGTACCCTATGACACATATCTAAGGGTACTAATCATACCCTTGAGTCTTACCAAACCTAGTGAGTCCAAAACCAAAGGAAAATTTGCAAGGGTCCTATTTTAGGGTGTTTCATTGGGATAGGAAACCGAGTTTAGAATGCATTTTAAACCTTAACCTGGGATGAGTAGCTTAACTATCTTAAGACTAACCATGGACTATATGGGTTTATCTCCCCTTGCTGAAAAGGCCCCAGTGTATGTTAGTCGCACGATCAAAGAAATGAACCTGAGATGACTAGTACATCTACCAAAATATAAAGTGTATTATCAAGACCACCCTCACATTGGCAAACATGAGTTTCTAGTGTTAGTCCCCCTAGGTCCCCCACCTTCCATAGCTTTGCTACTCGACTATCTTTAAGACCATATTAAAACCATTTACATATTCCAATCATTTATTAAGGGGTCTTTTGTTTAGGAATTAACCGTTGGTATTGTCATTCCAAAATTAGAGCTTTCAAGTCTATCCTTTTATGCCATACCAAAACCATTAAAGCAAGTTGACTCCCAAGTTTTCAATTAAACCAAAACCATGGCCATCAAGGCTTTTCCAAACTATTTCAAACCAATCAAACCAATTTAAGTTCCATTACCTTTAACACAAAGATTTCAATAATAGTCAAACTATGTGGCAAAACCATTTTCATTGTCATTTTAACAAATAGGTTGAGAGCACATATGTTTCAAAATCATAACCAAGTAATTTGGGGGAATCCAAAGTACCCCTAAATCCATTTACCATAACTATGCATTCCACAATGTCAAAATCTTATTAAAAGCATGAAAGAAACATCATTAAACCATGCGAAGTATTATTCAACCATAAACATCCAAAACCCCTAATCATTATTTCAAACCATAACAATATCATGAAATTCATGCATTTAAACACATTATCTTTTAAAAATAATAATGAGGGAAGAGTAACATACCTTAGACACCAAGGAAGACGAAGAGAAACCACCCTTGATAGCCTTAATTGATAATCTTGATAATACTCTAGCCTTTTGCTTGAAAGAGAGTTTGAGAGAGATTTTGAGACTGTTTGATTGGGAATAATAGGTTAATGAATCCCCAAAAGGTGTTTTAGGTCATGGTATCAAAGAGAGTTAAAAGGGGAAATGTTTAGAATGCCCCCAACTTAAAACTGTGGAAAACTCACAGGTGAGTACGAGTTAACCCTCCAACTCATCACCACATCATATGTTTGATATCATCAAGTGTCACTAGGACATAAAGTTGGACACCATATTCTATCCAACATATGACTCCGTTGCCTCACTCGTTACTAGACCTTATGACTAGTACCATGAAGTCATATCCAAGGCAGAATATTAAGGGTTGGACACTGGACAACATACGATTGAACCCTAAACCTCTCGTTACAAAACCATATGACTCGTATGGTATCCTTAATAGCTAGGACAAAACTTGGCCAACAATACACTTACCAACATATAACTAGGGTCCCTAGACCCGTACCCACACCATATGACTCGTATGGTGAGCCGTTACAAGGATAGTGAGCTCAAAACTTAAGAACTTTCTAAGGGCCAAAACCTAGGGTGTTTCAATTCTCCCCCACTTGGATCAGTCATCCTTGAATGATAGGTCAAGACAATGACTAGCACGATTAAACCCGCAAACACCCCTATATTCTTTAAGACAAAAAACATATTTCCAAGGAACTCATGATCCACTCTTACCTCAAGTGAGAAAACAAAGTTACCAAGGAAATCAATCTTTTCCTTAACAAAGTCAGAAAACAAAGATGGGATGACCAACACATACCTTTCGCATAAAGTTTCGAAGTAAAAAATTGGAATGGATACTTGGACTTTATGTCCTCTTCATCTTCTCATGTAGCCTCTTCCACCTTGTCGTTCCCGCATAGAACCTTTATTGAAGCTACATCCTTGGTCTTGAACCGAAGAACCTGTCGATCCAAAATCTCCCCAGGGACCTCTTCATAAGATAGGGAATCTAAAATACCGATATCCTTGATAGGCACAATCTGCGATGGATCACCCACACACTTTCTCAACATGGAAATGTGGAATACCGGGAGAATGAAGCTCAAACTAGAAGGAAACTCCAACTCACATACAACATTATCGACTCTTTTCAAAATAAAGTATGGACCAACATATCAGGGACTAAGCTTCCCCTTCTTCCCAAACTACATCACTTCCTTCAAGGGAGACACCTTCAAGAACACCCTATCCCCAACCTCAAACTCTAACTTTCTATGCCTCACATCCGCATAGGACTTATGGCGACTTTAGATGGCTTTATGATTATCCTGAATCACCTTCACCTTCTCCATAGCTTGGTGAACTAAATCCGGGCCAAAGATCTCCACGTCACTGTTGTGGCTCAAGCGCACACACAAGTGTACGTGATTGTACAAGTAATATAGTGACTTGTACAGTTAGATATCATTCCCACAAGGACTAAGCAACTATAACTTCATCCAACTTTTAGTTTTAGACAATGAGGTATTAAGTGTTGCAAAATATCAAGATGATTGTGAATTTAAGAATAAAAATGTAAATTAATAAATAAGAAATAAAATTTTTTGACAATCGCAAAGCAAGCAATGGTTGTAAACAATAATGATTAAAAGTTCAGGGTTGAGGGATTTCGATCAATCATACAAATCTCAATTCTTATCCCAGTCTAATTAGTTATCGGGTTGTTGATTCTCAAGGTTTATGCTACGATCTTGGTCTCTCGACCTCAAATCTTCTATCTATTGAATATTGCAACTATAACTCCCATAAGGATGCAAACATTCATCTAGATGCTAGTATGGACTATTTGTGAATCCATAGGGACACAACTCCCGAAGATGGTTAGCAGAGTAAACGTTAGGACGTACTTAGGGATAAGATAAAATAATGCCAGTAATTCAATACCAAAGTAAATAACCATATGCAATCACATAGTTAAATATATATATTTATATTATTTCGGGAAATGAATCGGGTTTAGTATGCATTTAAAATCTTAACCTGGGTTGAGTAGCTTGACCATCCTAAAACCACCCACGGGCTATATGGGTTCAGCTCCCCCTGATGAAAGGGCCCCTGTGTGTGTTAGTCGCTTGACTGGAGAAAAAAATCCTAAGATGACTAGTACATCTTCTAAAATATAAAGTGTGACATCATGCACTGAGTCACCAAGACCACCCTTACATCGGTAAACATGAGTTTCCAGTGTCGGTCCCGTCGGGACCCTCACCTTTCACAACTTTGCTACTCGACCCTCTTTAAGCCCATATTAAAACCATTTACACATTCCAACCATTTACCAATGAGTCTTTAGTTTAGGAATTAATCGTTGGTATCGTCATACCTAAATTAGAGCTTGCAAGTCAATCCTTTTATGACATACCAAAACCATTAAATCAAGGTGACACCCAAATTTCCAATGAAACAAAAACCATGGCCATCAAGTCCTTTCTAAACCATTTAAAACCAACCAAACCAATTTAAGTTCTATTAGCTCTTATGCAATGCAAAGATTTTAATAATAGTCAAACTATGTGGCAAAATCATTCTCATTTGCATTTTAACAAATAGGTTGAGGGTACATATGTCTAAAAATCATAACCAAGTAATTTGGGGGAATCCAATGTACCCCTAAATCCATTTACCATAACCACGCATCCCACAATGTTAAAATAATATTAAAAGCATAAGAGAAATATCACTAAACCATGAGAAACATTATTTAACCACAAACATCCAAAACCCCAACCATTATTTCAAACAATAACAATATCATGAAATTCATGCATTGAAACACTTGCTCTTTGTAAAATAACAATGAGGTAGGAGTAACATGCCTTAGACACCAAGAAATATGGAGAGAAACCACCCTTGAAAGTCTTAATTGATTATCTTAATGAAGCACTAGCTTTTTTCTTGAAAGAGAGTTTGAGCGAGATTTTAAGAATGTTTAATTGGGAATAATAGGTTAATGAAGCCCAAAAAGGTGTTTTATGTCGTGGTCTCAAAGGGAGTTACAAAGGAAAATATCCATAATGCCCCCAACTTAAAACCATGGAAAACTATTAGATGGGTATGAGTTGACCCTCCAACTCATCACCACATCATACGATTGGTATCATCAATTCGTCACTAAGATAGAAAGTTAGACATCACATTCTGTCCAATATACAACTCCCTTGCCTCACTCATTACTATACCATATGACTAGTGCCATGAAGTCATATCCAAGGCAGAAAATAAAGGTCTGGACACTAGAAAACATATGATTGGACCCTAAACCTCTGGTCATAAGACCATACGAATAATATGGTGTCCCTAGTAACTAGGAATGAACTTGGATAACAACACACTGACCAACATATAACTTGGGTCCCTAGACTTGTACCCATGCTATACGACTCTTATGGTGAGTTGTTACAAGGACAATGAGCTCAAAGCTCATGAATTTTCCAAGGGCCAAAACCTAGGGCATTTCAGCAAGGTGATTGGTTATGCCTATCGTCAGTTAAATTTTCTTGAGAGAAATTACTAGACTCATGATTTGGAGTTGGCAGTCGTGGTGTTTGTATTGAAGTTGTGGCGTCATTACTTGTATAGAGTTCATTTTTAGATTTTCTCAGACCATCGTAGCCTTTAGTACTACTTTAATTAAAGAGATATTAATATAAGGCAACAAGATTGTATTGAGTTGCTAAAGGATTATGACCTCACTATTTTGTATCTTTTAGAAAAGGATAATATTGTTGTGGATACCTTGAGTTGGAAGTCGACTAGTATCAGGAGTTTCGTCCATCTGTTGACCCAGGCGTGGCATTTAACCTTGTAGGTTAGTTCTTAGCTAGTTAGATAGTTAGGCTTGATATTTCAACATCCATGCATATTTAAGCCCTTTTTAATGTTAGATTTTCCTTGATGGATTCGATTCTAGCTCATCAGTTTGATGATAAAAGTTTGGGGTTTGGTGTTGAGTGGTGAGACTACGGAAGCATTTTGTTTTAATTTTGATAGAGTTTTATGGATTGGAGGTCGAGTTGGTGTGTTAAAAGTTGGTGAACGGGTGAGGTTGATTTTGGAGGAGGCACACTGTTCCATATATTCTATCCATCCAGGTGTGATTAATATATATCGTGATTTGAAGAAACTTTACTAGTGGGCTTGTAAGAAGAATGATGTGGTAGATTTTGTAGTTCGTTGCTTGTGTTATCAGTAGGTGAAGGCTGAGCATCAGAGAACGAGTGCTTTGCTTCAAAGATTACCCATTCGTCAGTGAAAGTGGGAATGGAACACTATGGACTTTATGAGTGGTATGTCTAATATTTTTTGTGGTTCTAACAGTATTTGGATCATTGTGGATTATTTGACCAAATCTGCCTATTTCATTGTCACGACCCAAACTATGGCCTGGTCGTGACGGGTATCTCAAGTCCCACGTTGAGTGGAGACCACCCCCTACACTTAACCAAACCAAACACAAAACACCCTAATGTCAGATGAATTCCAAACATATAACAAGATAGCATGCAACAAGCTTAAGGAAATTCAAAAACAAGTCCATAACCAACAATCGACGACCGGCCAAACAATTGACCGACACCGCCCAATAACAACAATAATCCAAGCAAAGCCTTCTAAACAAAGAACCAGAACTGAAATCAATGAAGTGTCGGGACATGTCCCTGACTATAGCCAAAAACAAGTCTAAATAGTATGAGATATAAGAGACCAAAATATGAAATATAGACTTCCAATGTTTGAGATCTTACCACTTTGATCTTAACTCATAAGCTAATCCCGAATCCTAATCAATGAGCAGGAGGAGTAGACGTATGACTAATTCCTGCATCGTATGGGGAAATAACGTCTAAAAATAGTTAGAGGTTGGAGCACTAGCATGAAACTCAGGGATAAGGTTAACATAATAACATGGTTAGAAGTTCAAAATCATTCAAAACCAACAAACATAATCAAACGCATATATATATATATTATATGCCAGGATAAGGAACAAGGCTTAACATGCATTTTAAAACTTTAGCCTGGATTGTGTATCTCAACCATCATAACATATTCCCACGAGCTATATGGGCTCCATCACTCACCCCCTAGTCGGGCCCCAGCGCATGTAGCCGCATGAACTGGAGAATAATCTTATATTTATGCACGGGGGACTTGAACCTCTGAATCATATACTCAAGTGACTTATGCACCTGATCATGTGATGATTTACGGGGGACTCAAACCTCCCTAATCATGAAATAACAATGAGGAGGAATCGAACCTCCCCAATTACTTTAACCCCTGTATCGGCAAATACAGTTTGCAGTATCAGTCACTTGGACCTCCGCTTTCACGACTAGCCACACAACCGTTATTAAAGCCCAATTAAAATATCTATCACACAATCCCATTTATTTGACCATATTTCACATTAAGGCATATATTTTTAGTATCGTCATACCAACTACACTTGCAAGGGTAAAAATTAACTTGCCAAAACAATTACATCACTTGTGGGAATTCACAATCCCCTTGGTTCAATTTTACCGATTCTCATATTTCTCATAATTTAAACCAGTTTCACAATATGGGGTTGGGGCCATAACCACTTCAAAATTCATAAATTTGGGAAAATCACAATTCCCTAGTTCATTCACCATACCTATGCATCCGCAATTTAAAAACCATAATTTAAGCATGAATAATCAAATAGAAACCATGAGAAACACTGTTAATTCATAAACATTCAAAACTCTCAACCCTTGTTTCAAAACCAACATAAACATCTCATGAACAATACTTCAAAACACATGCTTTTAACAAATTAGCAATGAGGGAAGAGTAACATGACTTAAACAACAAGTAATTTAGAGAGGAATCGACCCTTGAGCCCTTAGATGACCAACTTGATGAACCCTATCTTGACTTGCATGAGGGAATTTAGAGAGCCCTTTGGAGTGTTTGAGAAGATAAATAGATTTGTTTCTGAGTGCTAATGACACCTTAAAGGGGTTAAAAGACATGGGTTTCAATTTGGATAAAAGAAGAAATGTCCAGAATGCCCTTAACTTAAAAGATAAAAAAATGCCGCCATTGACTATGGGTGAATCATTGAATCATGGCCACTCCTTACGAATCGTCACCACAATTCATAGCCAAGAGAATCTCTAGGACCCCCACAAACTATTGACTATATGACTCAACTGGTGCTACTCGTAATAAGACCCTACGACTTATAGGGTCCAGTCGTAGTCAACACAGAACCCAATTAGGTAAAGACTGGACATCCCATGATTTGCACCCAACGACTCATAACAAGTCCTTGTGGCTCATAGTGAGCTACTCGTACTCAGAGTAGAACTCAACCACTTAATTTTTGATTTTGGTACGATAGGGTCCATAGAACCCGTTAAGACTTCCAATGACTCATACTCAGGACAGAAGCTCAAGAACCATTCATTGGACACCTTACGACTATGGTCACCTCACCTGTCAAGACACATTAAAAATCCTAGGGTTAGTCATAATTAGGTCAAAAAGCTCAGAACTCAGAAAGTTTTTTAGGTCTAAAATCCTGGGGCATTGCATTCTCCCCCACTTAGGATCATTCGTCCTCAAATAATAGGATAAGGCATTTATTTGCACGATTTGAATCCACGTACCACTACTACTACCTTTAACAGAGACAAAAAATAAAGATGCCAAGGAAATCACAATTTCTTTATACAAAGTTAGAAAACAAAGATGCTACGGAATACTTATACCCCAAGCATGATTATCCAAAATAGGAAACAAGAATGGCTACTTGGACTTCATGTCCACCTCGGCTTCCCACATAGCTTCCTCAACCTTTTGGTTCCTCCATAGAACCTTTATCGATGCCACATCCTTGGTCCACAACCGACAAAATTGCGGATCCAAAATCTTAAATGGGACGTCCTTATTAGACAAGGAATCCGAGATACCCTCCTCCTTCAAAGGAACAATCGTTGAAGGATCACTCACACACATTCTCAATATCAAAATGTGAAACACTGTATGAATAAAGTTCAAACTAGAGGGCAACCCCAATTCATATGCGACATTACAAAGCCTCTTCAAAACCACATACAGACCAATATAGTCGGGACTGAGCTTTCCCTTCTTACTAAATTACATCACTCCTTTCATGGGGGACACCTTCAAAAACACCCAATCACCCAAACTAAACTCCAACTCCTTTCGCATTCCATCTTTTTAGGACTTTTGGCGACTTTTGGGGACCTTAAGTCTATCCCGAATCACCTTCACCTTCTCCATGGATTGGTGAAATAAATCAGGACCAAAAACTTATTTTCTCCAACCTCAAACTACCTAATTGGATACCTACACCTTCTATGAGATGCAGGGGCCAAAACAACCACCCAAAAAATAAAAAACACAAGCTCAAAGCATATCTTCCATGACCTGAATTGTCCTTTCCGCTTGCCCATCCGTCTGCGGGAGAAAAGCAATATTAAGGGCCACCTTAGTCCCCAATCCTTACTGGAACGACCTTTAAAAGGAAGATGACAACTGAGTACCCCGATCAGATATGATGGAAAATGGAGTACCATGAAACTTCATGATCTCCCCAATGAATAACTTTGCATAATCCTTGATAGAAAAATTTGTCCTTACTAGTAAGAAGTGAGTAGACTTAGACATCCTATCCATAATGACCCAAATCGAATCAAATTACTGGTGAAACCGCGGAAGACCGGTGACAAAATCTATATAAATTATCTCCCATTTCCATATCGGTAGGTCAATAGCTCAATCTCTTAAGTCAACCCACCGGGCCTCAAGTGCTCTATGTTCACTTGTTGACCTATCATGCACTTAGACACAAAATTGGCCACATTCCGGTTCATATTATTCCACCAATAAATCCTTTTAAGATCATGATACATTTTCATCAAACAATGATGAATAGTATAACATGAATCATGAGCTTCGGCCAAAATTCTTCCTCGTAACCCATCAACATTGGGAACACACAATCTGCCTTGATCTGCATTAGAATATGATCTAACACTTTCTTTCCCTTTATTTCCACACCAAGAGATGACCCCACCACCTCTTGAACAATTACACCACCATCCTCGGAATCCAAGAGATGGACTTCTAGATTAGGCAAACAGTGAATATCCTTCACCAAATCTCACATCTCCTCATCCACATGAGACAAACTTCCCATGGACAACTTTATAAGAGCATTAACAACCATGTCTGCTTTACCTGGATGATAGTGGAGACTCATGTCATAATGCATTAGCAACTCAAGCCATCTCCTTTTCTTGACATTTAACTCTTTCTGGGTGAACACATATTACAGGCTCTTATTATTGAAATAAATATCAACATGGATTCCATAGAAATAGTGTCGCTAGATCTTCAATGCAAACACCACGGCTAACAATTCCAATTCATAGGTAGGATAATTTTTCTCATGAACTTTCAACTTCCTAGAAGCATAAGCAACCACTTTTCTATGCTACATCAACACACAACCCAACCCTACTCGGGATACATCATAATAGACAACAAAACCATCAGTTCCCTCAGGTAGAGTCAAGATCAGCACCGAAGTTAACTTATCCTTTAGCTTCTAAAAACTACCCTCACAAGAATTAGACCAAAAAAAATTCACCTTTTTCTGAGTCAACTTAGTTAATGGGGCTGCAATAGCACAAAAACTCTCCACAGACCTTCTACAGTAACTGGCTAAACCCAAGAATCTTCGAATATCAAATTGAGTCGTGGGTTTGGGCCACCTCTTAACCACCACAACCTTTTGTGGATCCATCATGATTCTTTTACTAAAAAAACATAACCTAAGTAAGTTACATCATTCAACAAGAACTCACACTTATAAAAATTTACATACAACTTGACACGATCTAAACTAGGGCCTGGCCGTGTTGAGAACCTCAAGTCCCACGTGGACCAAAGATCACCCTTGCACCTAACCGACCCAAACACAACACACACCAAAGTAGGATGAATTTCAAACATATAATAAGATAGTGTACAATATCTTAAGAAAGTTTTAAATGCATGTCCATTACCAACCATCGACGACCAGCCAAATGATCGACTGACACCACCCAATAACCATAATAGTCCAAACAAAGCCTTCTAAACAATGAACCAAAATTAAATATCAATAAAGTTTTGGGACATGCCCTCAAATATAGCCAAAATAGTAAGCAATAATCTATAACTCAAAAGAGAAAAATAATCCCAAAATGGGGCCTTTTAAAGCATGAAAGCTCACCACTTCAAGTCGACTCTAGATCAATGCACAATCATTGAGTAGAAAAGGTAGAAGTATGGCCAAATCCTGTATCACATGAGGATACAACGTATGTAGACGGTTAGTGGTTAGAGCGCTAGCATGTAACTCAGGGATAAGGATGATAATAACATAATCCATAGTTCAAAAATATTCCAAAATCAATGCACACAATCAAATGAATATACACATAGATATATCACATGCCGGGATAGGGAACAAGGCTTAACATATATTTTCAAAACTTTAGCCTTATTGTGTTGCTCAACCGTCATATAATAGTACCCACGGGCTATATGGACCTCAGATCTCACTCTCCGATCGAGATCCAATGCATGTAACCGTACAAACCGGAGAATAATCTCATATATATACACACGGGGCTCTCAAACCTCCCAACATATACCGAGATAACTCTTTATGGGGGACTCAAATCTCCCTAACATGAAATAATAATAATAGGGATTCGAACCTTCCTATCACCCTAACCTTTACGTTGGTAAATATGATTTCCAGTGTCGGTCACCCAGACCTCCACTTTCACGAATCAGGTATACAACCCTTATTTAAGCCTAATTAAGGAATTTAGCACACAATCCCAACGATGAACCATATTTTGCATTAAGGAATACATTGTCAGTATCGACATACCAACTACACTTGCAAGGTAATACATCATGCAAAAGTAATTTCCATTAACTTGGGGAGAACAACTCCCTTTGATCATTAATACAAGGTGGAGGAACACCGACTCCCATTGTTCATTAAATCATATCATTGTGTTTCAAATATGTATTTATATCATGTAATAGTTTTAGACTAGTTCAATTTACAAATTTCCACTTTCACATAACTCAAAACTAATTTTACACTATGGGTTGGGGTCATAATCACTTCAAATGTCACAAGTTTGGGAAAATCACAATTCCCTAATCCATTCACCATACCCACGAACCCATAAGTTCAAAACCATATTTAAACCATGAGTAATCATAATTAAATCATGGGAAAACATTGTTTAATAATAAGCATTCAAATCCACAACCCTTGTTTTCAAAATCAAAACAATTCTATGTGAATAACACTTTAATACATATTATTTACAAAATTAAAAAATGAGGGATTAGTCACATGCCTAAATAGTAAGACGTACGGAGAGAAATCTCTCTTGAAATCCCTAATTGATCAACCTCTTAAAAACCCTAATTGTTCTTAACCTTGAGGATTTGGGAGTATTTGAGAATTTACTTTGATATGTTTCTAAGTGCTGATAAAACCCAAACGAGGCTGTAAGACAGGGGTTTCAAGTTGGGTAAGAGGGGAAATGTCCAGAATGTCCTCAACTTAATAACTCAAAAAGTGCCGCCTTTGACTATGGGTCAACCCCTTAACTCGTATCCACTCATTACGACTCGTCGCCATGAGTTGTAACCAAGGTAGTACCATTAAGGCACCCTACACTAATATCCTTACAACTCATTGACAACACTAGTAATTGGACCCTATGACTTGTAGATCCCAGTCGTAATAAACACAGAACCCATTTGGGGGTATACATTAGACAACCTATGATTTACTCCTAACAACTCATAATATATCATTATGGCTGTTGTGCTCAAGTGCACACGCAAGTGTACATGGTCTCACCAAGTAGTAAAGTATCCATTTAGAAGTCAAGTATCGATCCCACAGGGACTAGTGTTAAGCAACTATCAAATTTCAGTTTAACTATTAAGATTAAATTAGTGCAAAGTAACCAAAAGAGTTTTGAAATTCGTAAATTAAAAGGAAAGTAAAAAAGTTTGTAACGTAAAGACATAAGATAATCAATGGAGTAAAGCCCAGGGTTAAGGCACTACGAATAGTCATACTATGCTATTGAACTTCATTCGCTAGATTTCTTATCTTGGTTATTGATTCGTAGGGTTTATCGCATGATCATGGTCTCCCAACCTCTAATCATCTACCTAACTTGGACATTGCAACTACACCATTGAGTGGGGATTTAATAATCCAATTAAGTGCTTAAATATATCATCATAAATGTGAATCAAGCAAGACTTCCAGGTATATCCCTATTCTAGATGCTAATTCAAATTCCTTATTTCATAAAAGAATAAGAACCTTACTCTATTCATGCCCATGTTCTATCTTTCTATTCCCCCTCCCGAGATCACAAGGTCGACAATTTATGTATTCTAAGGTTAGCTACTCCTTAAAATATTTAAAATAAGGATGAAAAAACCACCAAATATTATAATCAATCCAAAAAAATTCAATTCATAATGATAGCAAACATGTTCTTGGCCTTAACCCCGAAAAGGGGGCGTTTAGCCACTAATAGACATAACCGTAATCCAATTAATTGAATACATGATTAAATATACGAATTAAATAAATAAAAGAGATAAAAACCCTATTTTAAGTGTATAGCAGCCCCTCCTTAATTCTCCAAGTTTTCCAAGGTCAAACCAAAGTGTACAAAAAGTCCTATTTATAGTGGTGTACTTTAGCCGTGTGTGGGAAAAGTGATGCGCCGCGTTGCTTGGTCAACTTGTGAGAGAAAAACACCAGATTGGTTAGTCAAGTAAATATAGAAATGTGCAACATTGTTTAGCACATTGAGGGAGGGGCGTGTCGCACCTATTTTGCGTTGGCTCACTGGAATTTGCCTCATGATGCCTATATTCTTCCAAGTGTTTCTCCTTCCATACCTTGCCTTGTGGTGTTTTCCCACTTAATTTACAGATTTTATAGCATCAAAATTTCATCACAATCAACTCACCAAGAATTCTACATGATAAAACACCAAATATTAGATCTCAAAACAACACAATATCAAGAATGGTGAACTAGAAACACGAGCTAAGACTAGGCTTGCCCATGTTAATCTTTACTTTGTGTTTTGGCTCTAGTCTTGATTCAAGTGAACTTTGAACATTGTAAACAAGTTGTTCCAGATACAATTACAAAACAAAACCATTATTAACTCATTTAACACATTAGAATTCATCTTGATAGTCTAGAATAACACCTAGCTTAAGCTAGTAAAACTAGTTTTCTCATTTATACTCTAAATGATCCATTTGAACCCAAACTTGTTTAAAAACAACTTTAAACATTGTAATCACATACTTGGATAGTTATATGCATATTTATATAATCACTAACACATAAAGCACACGAATTATCCTCAAAACAAGTCTAAATGAGCTAGGATAGCAACACTAAAGTGCATAAATACACCAACATCACCACCCCACACTTAAATCCTTGTTCGTACATGAAAAACTCTTTAATATAATCATCATAAGCTGAGGAAACTCAACACTTCTGCCACAAGCAAGACCCTCAAGCTTGTATTACAATGGCTACACTAAATGCAAATTTCTACACTAAGTATGCTAAGTACACACTTGAAAGGTCAAAAACACTACTTTCAAAACATCCTAGCCTCAAGAATTGACTCACCTAGTTAGCACACTCATGCATATTATTCAATCAAATACATCATTTAAGTCCCCCAACAATCATCAAACATGTGCTCTCATAATAGTAGAGTTACCCATAATCACTCACAATAAAGCATTTCATAATAGAATGGGTACAAAAATAAAAATTTGCTCACTCTCACAAAGAATTCACAAGTTATACATAATGAACCATAAGCTTGCACTTAGTGTAGTACTCAACTAATATTAAATTATTGAAGCTGAAGATCAAATTGTTCTTTAATGGTTGTAATGTAGGCTAAGGGATGGGTAGGAACTATTTTGTCCAAGAATAATGACTATCTTCCCTAAGCTCTTTAATAAATCACACATGTCATTCAGCTCACCTTTAATAACCACTTTATTCCCCTTTTGTCTACCCTATTCTTTTGTTTTGCCCCATCTCATTAAGCTCACTTACTTACACTATGGTGGGAGTTTTCTATGTACATAACTTATTTAATTTGAACAAATTTTTATTATTTTCATTACTTAACTTCCAATGATAACTTATAACAATTGTACACACCAATAACTGTCACTTTGTGGCTTTAATTTCACCTTTCTCCTACTTGACTTTCCAACTCCTTACTTAATTAATTTTTCACTAAAGTTCTTAGGAGATTTTGGATCAAATTAAGGTTAATTAAAGAAGGGATTAAGCTACATATAAGGCTGCCAAAGAAATAGCTAAAGGCTCAACCAGGTTTAACTAAGATTATGCACAAGGGTTGGTAATAGGAGGGTATAAAACTTAGCTATCAAAGAAATGCCTATATCATCTATTAAACTCACACTCTTTATTTTGTTTTGCACACACACAAGAAAAGTTCTAGACATCACATACAATAACGAATACACAACACCTCACACGCACATGGCATATGCCCAACTCAAGTGGGATCTTTATAGACTCTCAATCAAACAATAGTATGAATTCAACATTAAGCCAACAAATACAAGAGTCATAATCACTAGCCTAGGAGTCTCAAAAGTAATAATTCACACAATCAACATGCTTTTACATCTAAAACACTTGCATCATGCAGTCAACTATAGCACCAACAAGAATATCTCACACTTATTCCAAACCTAAAGCTTTTAAAATTACCCTTAAAAGTGGAAATTTCCCAACCCCACACTTAAAAATTACTTTGTCCCTAGAGTATACTTAAAAGTAGAAATAGAAATACTCCCTAAGGCCTTTAGGCCTAGCTAGTAGCATCTTTATAAATCAAGAGGGTCCGGAGACCCCACACTTAGTCTTCACCATGCTCCTTAGCTCAGGTTTTTTGGTACTCAGACTTCATCTACCTGTAATTCAAGAAAAACAAAAACTAGTAAAGTAAAAACTAAAATATTAAAAATAAAATCTACCTTAACTTGGGTTGCCTCCCAAGAAACGCCTAATTTAGTATCGCGACGCGACCCAATCTCTGACTCAACCATATTCCTTCATCCTTTTTGTCATACTCAAACATCATCTTCTTATTCATTTCTGTCCTCTTAAGTGTGAACTCTCAAGGTTAATAACTTTCTCAACAATCTCCTTCTCAGGCTCATCAATTTGCATTATGTTGGGCTGAGGTATTAATGGTCTTGGATGCTCAATGAGAAAGTCTGAAGAGGTGTTTTGTGGAATAGACTCCACCACCCCACACATAATCCCCTTCAATAACTATAATCATGCATAAATCTTTGTAGTGAGAAAGGGTCTTGCGTAGTTTGTACACTTTAAAAACTGCCTCTTTATCACCCAACCTCATTGTGAGCTTTCCCTCTCTTACTTCAATCAACGCTCTTTTCATTGCTTAAAATAGACATCCCAAGATGACTGGTACTCTTTCGTCTGCCTGAAAATATATTACAATAAAGTCAGCAGGAATAATAAACTTACCAACTTTGATAAGAACATCCTCTATGATTCCTTCGGATGGGCTAGGGTCCGGTCTGCTAACTAGAGTATTATGGAGCTCGGTCTTGGCATCCCTAAGCTTAAGGTGTTGAACAAAGATAAGGGATCAAATTGACACTTTTCCCTAAATAAATTAGTGCATGGATCACCTCATTGCTGCAAATTTAAATAGGGAGAGCGAAACTCCCAGTATCTTTGAGTTTTTATGGCATCTTTTGCATCACTACTGAATTACACTCCTTAGAGAGTGCTATTATCACATCATCTTGCAGCTTTACTTTGTTAGTGACCACTTCGTTCAAGTACTTAGCATACTTGGGCATTCCTTACAAAACTTCTAATAGAGGTAAGTTAATTTATAGTTTTCTGAACATGTCAAATAACTTCTTGAAGTATGCATCTTCCTTTGCCTTTACATGATTTTGTGGGAAAGGTAGTGGTGGGATCTTCTTAACCTCGTCAATAATTTTTGCTTTTGATTACTCAAACTTCCTCAAATTTTTAGCAAATTGGTCAGATATCAGTGGGGGAATCTCTTTTGTATTTACCTCCTTGGTTTTCTTTAGAGGTCCTTCATTAAGCTCTTTACCACTCCTCAAAGTGATTGCCATTACTTATTTAGGATTTTCAGTATCACTTGGAAAACCACCTTGAGTCCTGGTATTTTGAACCTTCGCAAACTGACCAATTTGTAACTCCAAGCTCCTTGTAGTTGCTTGCTGGCTCTTTATATCTGCTGCCAATTATGCTTGAGTAGCCATGATTTGCTTCAGCATCTCTTCCATATTGCTAGTCTGAGTTGTGGCATAATTATTCTTAACTTGCTGCAGCTGAAACTGTTTCTGTTAATTACTCCATATTGGATTTGGTGGCTGAGTCTGCCTCTTTAGAATGTAGGCGTTCCTATTATTTAGACTTTGAACATTATCCGCGAACATAATAGACTCAGGATTTGCAGCACACATAGCTGTTGAATACCCATTGTTACCACAAACCTAACACCAACCTACAGTCTATTGAATTACATTAATTGTGGATGCAGGCTATGTAACCCCCAACTTCATATTGTTTTTCTAATTTTACAGTGCAAAAGTTTGGGTAGATATATCAGCAAATTGGTCCACCTCTATTACACTGCAACCTTTTTTATGGCATTTATTGAGTCTGAATGCCACTCGAGATTCACTTATGTAATATAGTTCAACAAGGTGTAAAGCTCATCATATGTCAACTCCAAAGCTTTACCACTTACAATTGAATCTAGCAAAATTCTTGTGTTATGTTCAAGTGCATAAACGAAAGTGTGAGCTAATACCTCATTAGACTGCTGATTATGCGGATAATCCCGAAGAAGTACTTTGAACCACTCCCAAGTATGATATAAATTCTCATCTAGCTTTTGTTTGAAGCACACAATCTCACTACGCAAAATCGGATGAGGAATTTTTGGGCTAAGTTATCCTAGGTTGTGATTAAATTTGCCGGCTCAGCGTTAAACCAATTTTTTGCTTCCCTAATAGAAAAAAGGGGAATAGTGTCAGTGTTACATAATCAGTTGACATGCCCATCGGGATGAATATGTCATTGATCTCTAGAAAGTTTCCCAGATGGACTTATGGATCTTCATGTGAAAGACCCATGAACTGTCCACTACTGATCAAAAGCTGCACCATGTTCTGTTTCAGCTCAAAATTACCTCCAACATCCAATTTCTGAAAAGGTGAGGTCAAATTTGTTGAAAGTGGGATTTTTACTTCGCGACTTTTCCTGTAGGCTAGTTGTTCTTCAGCCATAAGAGCGGGGTTATCTTGTTCCTCTTGAAATTGCGGGATACGGGGGATAAGAATTGCTTCTCTCCTTCATTGATGGAAGCATTGCTCGGGTTAGGGGCTTGGTTCAACCAACTCCCTATTCCTTGCCAGCTTACCACTCTGTAAACCTGTTTCCTTCAAAATCAAGAGTAAAGAACCAAAGAAATCTAAAAATTAAAACTAAAACAAAAAATATGGTTGATAATTTACAAGTCCTCGTCAACGACACCAAAATTTTTTTGCGCACACACAAGTATACATGGTATCACCAAGTAATAAAGTGGACCTTTAGAAGCCAAGTATCGATACCACAGGGACTAGTGTTAAGTAACTATCAAATTTCAGTTTAACTATTAAGATTAAATTAGTGCAAACGTAACCAAAAGAGTTTTAAAATTCGTAAGCTAAAAGTAAAGTAAAAAAGTATGTAACGTAAAGACTTGAGACAATCAATAGACGGAAGCCCAGGGCTAAGGCACTAAAAAATTCATACTATACTATTGAACTTCATTCACTATATTTCTTATCTTTGTTATTGATTCATAGGATTTATCGTATGATCATGGTCTCCTGACCTCTTATCGTCTACCTAACTTGGAAATACAGCTACATCATTAAGCGGGGATGTAATAATCCAATTAATTTCTTAAAGCTATCATCCTACATGTGAATCAAGCAAGGAGTCTAGGTATATCCCAATCCTAGATGCTAATTCAAATTCGTTAATTCATAAATAAATAAGAACCTTACTCTGTTCATCCCCATGTTCTATCTTCCTATTCCCCCTCGCGAGATCACAAGGTCAACAATTTATGTATGATAAGGTTAGATAATCCTTAAAATAGTTAAAAAAAGTATGAAAAAATCACCAACTATGATAAGTAATCCAAACAAATTCAATTCATAATGATAGCAAACATGTTATTGGTCTTAACCCCCGAAAGAGAGCGTTTAGCCACTAATAGGCATAACCGTAATCCAATTAATTAGATAAATGATTAAATACATGAATGAACTAAATAAATGAGGTAAAAACCCTATTTAAATTGTATAAAAGCCCTTCCTTAATTCTCCAAGTCGTCCAAGGTCAAACCAAAGTGTACAACAAGTGCTATCTATGGTTGTGTACTTTGGCCATGTGTGGGAAGAGTGACGCACCACGTTGATTAGTCAACTTGAGAGACAAATGTGACACATTGATTTGTAAAGTGAATAGATCAACACACAAAATTGGTTACCACATTTATGGAGTGGCGCGTTGCACCTATTTCGTGGTGGCTCACAGGAGTTTGCCTCTTGACGCTTATATTCTTCTAAGTGTTTCTCCTTCCATACCTTGCCTTGTGGTGTTGTTTCCACTCAATTTGCAGATTTTATAGAATAAAAATATGATTTAAATAAACTCACTAAGAATCTAAATGATCAAACACCAAATATTAGATCCCAAAACAACACAATATCAAGAACGGTGAACTAGAAACACGAGCTAAGACTAGGCTTGCCCATGTTAATCTTTACTTCATGTTTTGACTCTTGACTTGATTCAAGTGCACTTTGAACATTGTAAACAAGTTGTTCCACATAAAATTACACAAAAAAACCATTAGGAACTCATTTAACACATTAGAATTCATCACGATAGACTAGAACAATAATTAACTCAAGCTAGTAAAACTAGTTTTCTCGTTTGAACTCTAAATGATCTATTTGAACCCAAACTTGTTTAAAAACACCTTTAAACATTGTAATTACATACTTGGACACTTAGATGATTATTTATATCATCAATAACACATAAATCACATGAATGTTCCTCAAAAAAAGGTTAAATGAGCTAGGATAGCAACACAAAAGTGCATAAATATACCCAACATCAGTGACTCTTAGTGAGCCCCTCGTACTTAGAGCAGAATTATTCCAAAAACTTAAATTATTTGGTTATGAATCATCCCAACGACTCGTCAGGATACACTATGAATTATAGGGTGTGTCATAACCAAGGCAGTGAGCTCAAAGCTCAAGGAATTTTTAAGGGCCAAAAATCTGGGGTGTTTTAATTCATCCCCACTTAGATCTTTAATCGTCAAATGATGGTACAAGGCATTTATTATGACGAATTGACTCCACATACCTCTACTCTTACCTTTAACAATGACAAAAATCAAAGATGATAAGGAAATCACTCTTTTTTTTTTAACAAAGTTAGAAAACAAAGATGTCAACAAATACACATACCTTAAGCATGATTATTTGAAACGGAAAACAAGAATGGATACTTGGACTTCATGTCCTCTTTGGCATCCCAAGTAGCCTCTTCAACCTTGTGGTTACTCCATATAACCTTTATCAAAGCTACATTCTTCATCTGCAAGCAATGAACTTGCCGATACTAAATTTCAATCGTGACTTCCTCATAAGATAAAAAATCCAAAATACCCACTCCTTCCAAAAGAATAACCATCAAAGGATCACCCATGTACTTTCTCAACATCAAAATGTAAAACACCAAATGAATGGAGCTCAAACTTGAGGGTAACTCTAATTCATACGCAACATTACCAGCCCTTCAACACAAAGTACAAACCAAAATATCGAGGACTGAGCTTTCTCTTCTTACTAAATTGTATCCTCACTTCATGGGGGATACCTTTAAGAACACCCAATCACCAATACTAAACTCCAACTCTCTTTGCCTCATATCCGTGTAGGACTTTTGGCGACTTTGGGCTACTTTAAGCCTATCTCGAATCACTTTCACCTTCTCCATCACGCGGTGAACTAAATTCGGGCCAAACATATCAGGCTCACTAACTTCAAACCACCCAATGTGAGACCTACACCTCCTTCTATACATGGCCTCGAAAGGAGCCATACCAATATTAGAGTGGTAGCTCTTATTATACCCAAAATTTATAAGAGAAAACTTATCAACCCAACTACCACCATATTCAATCACACAAGCTTAAGCATGTTTTCCAGTATCTGAATAGTCCTTTCCACTTACCCATATGACTATGGTGAAAAGTAGTATTAAGTCTCACTTAGTTCCCAAACCTCTATGAAACAAACACCAAAACTGCGATGAGAACTGAGTACCCAGATCTTACATGATAGAAATTGGCGCCCCATGAAACTTCATAATCTCTTGTAGGAACAACTTCGCATAGTCTTTCGTTGAAAAATTAGACTTTACTGGCAAGAAGTGAGCAGATCTAGTGATCCTATCCACGATGACTCAAATCGAATCAAACTAATTTTGAGTCCGAGGAAGACCAGTAATGAAATCGATGTTAATCACTTCCCACTTACACACAAGCAACTCAATTTCTTAATACAACCCTTCGGGCCGCATGCGCTCAACCTTCACTTGTTGACACACCATGCATTTATCCATAAAACTGGCCATATATCGCTTCATATTGTTCCACCAATAAATCTCCTTAAGATTATGATACATCTTTGTCGAACCAAGATAAATTTTATACTGTGACTCATTAGTCTCAGCCAAGATCCTCTCTTGCAACCCATCTACCTCGGGAACACATAATCTGCCTTAGTACCTCAAGATACCATCGTCACCAAACTCAAAAGCTACAACCTTTTATTGTCCCCTATTTACCTTAATCTTTATTACGATAGGATCCAATATCTGCTTCTCCTCTATTTCTGTACCAAGAGAAAACTATGCCACCTTTTGCACAAACACAATCCCCGTTCTTAGAGTCTAATAAACGAACTACAAAATTGGCCAAATGGTGAATATCTTTCACCAATTCCCGGTTATCCTAGTCCACATGAGCTAGACTCCCCATGGATAACCTGCTAAGAGCATGAGCAACCACATTAGCTTTACCTAGGTGGGAGTGGAGACTCATGTCGTAGTCTTTCAGTAACTCAAGCCATCTTCTTTGCTTGATATTCAGCTCCTTCTGGGTGATCACATTTTGCAGGCACTTATGATAGAAAAGATATCTACATGGACTCCATATAAATAGTGACGCCAAATTTTCAATGCGAATACCACAACCAACAACTCCAAGTCATGAGTTGTATAATTCCTCTCATGAATTTTCAGCTGCCTAGAAGCATAGGCCACCACCCTACCATGCTTTCTTAATGCACAACCAAGTCCCACACAGGATGCATCATAATAAACCATGAATTCATCATTACCTCAGATAGGTCAAAAATAGAGCTGAAGTCAACTTATCTTTTAGTTTTTCAAAACTACCCTCACAAGCATCAGACCACAAGAACTTTACTTTTTTCTCGGTCAACTTAGTCAGTGGGGCAACTATAGTTGAGAAACTCTCTACAAATCTCCTATAGTAACTGGCTAAACCCATGAAGCTCCGAATATCGAATGGATTCATAGGCCAGGGTATGTTCTTAACCACTGTAACTTTCTATGGATCCACCATGATCCTTTCACTTACCTCTGCTTATTTCTTCTTTTCTTCAACCACTTGTTGCATATATACCACAAGTTTAGAGATATCTATATCCTTGTTCAACAAGGAAGCCTTGCTCTCTAAAATCAACACATGGGACATCCGTAAAGAGAACTTCCTTGTTCTAGCCCTTATGCTAGACACTAATTCAGGAGCATAACGTGACAACTGATGGAACTTCAAGGCATACTCCTTTACTGACATCTTGTCTTGCTTTAAATTCACAAATTCCTCAGCCTTCACCTCCCTTAACTCTTGATAAAAGAAGCAATCAAGGAAAGAACTAGAAAATCATCCCATAAAGCGGATTTAGAATCATCACCCCTATAATGGTCCCACTCTTAATACCATTGGTATGCTACATCCTTCAACTAATAAGTAGCGAACTCTATACCCTCCACATCTGTAGCATGCATCACACGGATGATCTTTTCCATCTCATCATTAAAGTTTTGAGGATCTTTCTCAACTTTAAAACCAGTAAAAATAGGAGGACTCAACCTCATAAATTAACCAACCTTAGTGTCCTGAGATGATAGAGTAATAGAAACAAAACGCTCAGTCTGGGTGGCCACCAACTGGGTAAGTAAATGAATAGACTGGTAAAACTTAGCATTGGATACATTAGCTTGAGGTGCCATAGAAGGGATAGGGGGGACCGCTGGAGTTCTATCAGGGCAATCAAAAGTAGTGACCCTAGACCAGGTCTGAACTCCTGGAGTAGGATGATCTCTATCCACATTTTCTTTAGATGGGATAGAAGAGTTCCTAAGAATATCAGATCCTCTTGGAGGTATGATCTAATAGGTGAATAAATAGGAATTAGAGAGATTTAAGTTCTTATACTCTATAGCTTGAAACAGAACAACAGGAAAGGAAAAGATTCCTAAATGCCTCATAGACTCTCCATAATATGTGTGGCATGCTACACATCTATAAATGAGAATATTCTTGATACGGGTTTGTTGGACACCCAATGATACCAAACCTCGGCTCTAATACCATCTTTGTCTCTACTTAAATCGGGGTCAAGCTAAGACAGATATCTCAAGTCCCACGTGGACCGGAAACCACCCTCTGCACCCAACTAAACCAAACACAACACACCCCAACGTTGGATGAATTACAAATATATAACAATATAGCAGGCAACAAGCTTAAGGAAATTCAAAAACAAGTCCATAACCAATGACCGACGATCGACCAACAACCGACCGACATCGCCCAATAACAACAGTATTTCAAACAAATCCTTCTAAGTAAAGAACCAAAACTTAATATCAATGAAGTGTTTGGACATGCCCCCGACTACAGCAAAAAGTAAGTCTAAACAGTCTAAATCAAAAGAGACCCAAACGTAAAATGTAGACTTTTAATGTATGAAGGCTCACCACTTCAATGTCAACTAACGAGATGATCCCGAATTCTAATCACTAAGAAGGAGGAGTAGACGTATGACCAATTCCTACATCACGCGGGGATACAACATCTAAAAATTATTAGTGATTGGAGAACTAGCATGAAACTCAGGTAAACGTTAACATAATGAGATTGTCAACAATTCAAACTAATTCAAAACCAATGGAAATAATCAAACGCATATATATACATACACATATATATATTAGCCTAGATTGTGTAGTTCAACCATCATAACATGTATCCACGGGCTATATGGACCCCATATCTCACCCCCTGGTTAGACCCCAATGCCTGTAGCTACACGAATTGGAGAATAATCTTATATATATGTACGAGGGACTCAAACCTCCCTATCATATACTAAGGTGACTTAAGCACCCGATTGTTTCATAATTTAAGGGGGACTTAAATCTCCCAATCATATACTAAGGTGACTTAAGCACCCAATTGTGTCATGATTTAAGGGGGACTCTAACCTTCTTAATCATGAAATATAATGAGGGGGACTAGAACCTCTCTGGTCACTTTGACCCTGCGTCAACACATTCAGTTTCCAATATTGGTCACTCAAACCTCCACTTTCACGACTCAGCACACAACCCTTATTAAAGCCAAATTAAAATATTTATCATACAATCTTATTCATTGATCCATATTTCACATTAAGGCATACATTATTGGTACTGTCATACCAACTACACTTGAAAGGTAAAAATCAATATGTACAAATAATTACATCACTTGGGGGAATTCACAATGTCCTTGGTTTAATTTTACAAATTCCCACATTTCTTATAATTAAAACTAGTTTCACAATATGGGGTTGGGGTCATAACCACTTCAAAAGTCATAAGTTTGGAAAGATCACAATTCCCTAGTTCATTCACCATACCCCTGCACCCACAAGTTCAAAACCATAATTTAAGCATGGATAATCATATGCAAACCATGAGAAACACTGTTCAATTTATAAACATTTAAAACCCTCAATCCTTGTTTCAAAACCAACATAAACATCTTATGAATAAAACTTTAAAATACATAATTTTAAGAAATTAACAATGAGGAAAGATTAACATGCCTTAAACACCAAGAAATTTGGAGAGGAATCAACCCTTGAGCCCTTAGATAACCAACTTGATAAAACCCTAGCTTAACTTACTTGAGGGAATTTAGAGAGTCCTTTGAAGTGTTTGAGAATTTACTTAGATTTTCTTTTGAGTGCTAATAACACCCTAAACGGGTTATAAGATGTGGGTTTCAATTTGGGTAAAAGGGGAAATATCCAAAATGCCCTTAACATACAAGCTGAAAAACTGCCGCTATTGGCTACGGGTCAACCATCGACTCGTAGCCACGCCTTATGACTCATCACTATAATTTGTAACCAAGATACTCTCTAGGAACCCCAGACTGTTGATCCTATGAATCAACTAGTACCACTCGTATTGAGACCTTACAACTCATAGGGTTAAGTTATAGTCAACCCAAAACCTAATTGGGTAAACACTAGACATCCTATGATATGCACGCAATGACTCGTAACAAGTCCTTAAGTATCATAGTGAGCCATTCATACTCAGATCAGAACTTAGCCACTTAATTTCTGAGTTGGTTGTGATTGGGTCCATAGGACCCTTCAAGACTCCTAACGACTTCTACTCCTAGTTATACTCAGGACTGAAACTCAATCACCATTCACTGGACACTTTACGAATAGGGTCACCTCACCCATCAAGATATATTATAAGTCATAGGCTAAGTCGTAATCAGGGCTGAAAGTTCAAAATTTAGAAAGTTTTTGAGGTCCAAAAACCCAGGGCATTATATTTATCCCTATTTAGATTCCATTTAATGTGGAGAAATTATCCCGTATCAATGTGAATGAGATAGTTCATCTACATATGGTACCCATATCTATTATTTCAAATAAAGGCTCAGTGTTCACTTCTAGCTTCTAGTGAACTTTTCATGAGGAGTTGGGTACTCAGGTTTTTCTTATCATAGCTTTTCACCCACAAATTAATGGTTAGTTGGAGAAATCTATCCAAATTTTGAAAGATATGCTCCACATATGTGTTATGGACTTTGAGGGTCAGTGAGAGCAACAATTGGATTTGTTGGAGTTTACTTATAATAATAGATACCATTCGAGCACTGATATGACCCTTTTGAGGTATTTTAAGGTAGATGTTATCTATTTCCTATTGGTTAGTTTGAGACTTTAGAGGTTAAACCCCATGGTACCAATGTTCTTTATAAGTCTTTGGACAAGGTTTAGGTGATTCAAGATAGGCTTCGGTAGGAAAGAGTAGGCAAAAGAGTTATCCAGACTATTTGTGATGATCAAATTACACCCCTAAGTTGTAAGCGATCGTGATCAATGTAGTAACCCAACTAGAGTTGGGATCGAATCCTTAGGGAATGAAGATACAAATTTCAAGCTTGAGTGTTTAAAGTCAACTAGAAGTTAGCTCGTAATACAGTGTAAAATAAACATAAAATTAAAATTGGGGGGTTTGTTGGAACATTTTCAGAGTTAACAATTTTATCGTATTGAAAATACAATTTCAAAGATAGAAATGATTAGAGTTTAACCAAATGGGAATGGGACTTGGGGTTATGCTTTACTAGGTATGGGTTCATGCATGGGTAATTGGATATTTGTCTAAATTTTGCCAAAATTCATGAGAGACTAGATTATAGGTCTTTAGTGTCAATTTGTATACCTCATTACTATGGATATTTGAACAATCTATGGCCTCAATTAGTATCCTTACGTCCGAGAGATACTATTAAATAAATTAATTCAAGTTATTGTTCTCACTCGTTTCTAACCCTTTTTCTTTTTGTCAAGGATGATAAGGGTTTAAGGGTAATCAGAGTTTGCAACCTCTAATTCTCAATTAAAACATGGAATAGATGCAAAACCCATAGCAATTAGCTAATTAGGAATACAAATAAACAACACTAATACAATAATCACAACCTATTCAAGCATAACCTTAAGATAAGAATTTAACTACCCATAGAGAGATATATATGAGATATGCCCAAATTCCCCTCAAATTGATCCATTGAATAGAAATTAAAAAATAATCAAGCTCCAGATGCGATAAAACTTGAGTTAAAATGACTAGTTTTTCACTTAAAATATCAGTCTATGTTTCTAAGCTTAAGAAAGTACAATAAATGGTGGTTTGAGTTGAAAAACCCATATTTAGACCCAAAATTCATGTTGCAGAGAGATAAAAAAAATGCCACCATATTGCTAACTTCCTGATGCAGGTCACTCATGCTGGTTACCTTGGAATCTCAAATAATCCACTAGCATGCGCAGGTCTCTCATGTGCATGCGCAGGTGGCTCCCGACAAGCCCAAGTGAACTTTTAAGCTCTTTTTTTTCCGATTTAGACTTCCAATTGACTTGTATGACTTGATAAACTTTATTTTCAACCTTTACCTACACAAATGAGCATTATAACATAAGAATAACCTCAAATCAATGGAAGAATATGTTAATTTAAGCCTAAAATATGCTAACAAGTTGTCAATTTGGCAACTTATCAACCTCTCAAACTAAAACTATTGCTTGTACTTATGCAATCAGGAATAATCACAAGGATATAGGGCATTCATGACTACAAAACTATCCAAAAGAAATATATACTAGATATCTAGTCTAACAAAGCTTAAAAAGATCCCTGAAAAATGTCTTGGCAATAAATAAACCAAAATTTTTCGATAAGCACATTTTTTATGAAGCAAGGATGCAAGATAGTATCTAATGGAACTTTCAAACCAAAAATGATTCTTAGCAGGTGACACAAAATCTTCCAAGATTGTATCAATTTTCATAATGCAACTTACCTCACTCATTTACCCAAATAGGGAGTAAGACATCACCATCCACTCCAAAGTATCAATACCCCTCACATTTAAGAGTTAGCTCTACGTACACAAGATATTTCAATTCCCAAGGTAGCTCAAAAATTTAAAGAATTCACACTCACTCTCGTAAATAAATTCAAGTACAATGAATTGAACCATAGGCTTTCCCTTTGCGTTGTTCTCCACTAATGTAGACTTACAAAGTTTGGAATCACCAAGGTCTTGCAGGCTTCGATGAAGGTTAAGGTGTAGGAATGATCATATGGATCAAGTGACTAAAAGACTTCCAATGCAATCACTTATCACCTTCTACCCTATTTTTTTAAACCACCTTATTTACTTCAATTCTTTTGCATGTTTTACTTAATCTCTAGCTTTATATTTTCCAAACATATTTAACACACCACTTTCTTTCTTAACATCTTTGGTTCCTTCAAAAGATGTTGTAACCTTATGCCCTTCATGACCCATCATTTGTCTAATTTAACTTTAATATCTATGGGCTAGGCTATTAAACCTTGTGTTCAAGTACATCTCCTATCTCACAAGAATAATATTATACAACCAAGAACAAACCGTACTTGATTCATTTTAGCATATCATAATTTCCCCCCAAACCAAGATTTTAAATCACCCCTAAATTAATCTCACAATTAATTACCCCCCAAAACTTAGGCATCCACCTACATTTTAATACTTTGGAATCACTTGATACATTCAAAATGGTTATGTTTCAATAGATAGATATTAAAAAAGGGGTATACGTGTTATAGTATAGTTATCACTTAAAAACGAAAGAAAAATAGGCAAAGTCTCAAAGGGGTTAACCATGGAACAATGTTTAGGTGGGATTTTTGTCATATGATGGATCAAAATAGCCTTGGGTAATCCTCCAAACCAATATTACCTAGGATTTCACTTTGAATACATTCAAGGAAAGTTCTAGACTACATGTATGTATGAGAATTATTCAAACACCTCAACACACAAGGTATCACGATCATAGAGTAGAAAGCTTGCTCCCAACCAATTTGAGCAATTAAACTTAATAAGTTACTTTGAGTCAAAGACTCATCCATATAAAGAGAGAGAGTCAAAAATTGAATTTAATGGTCCGAATTCAAGAGAAAGCTCATAACTATCCTTGCTCTTTGTCAAACAAAAAACTATCTTTTTCTCAAAATTATTAAATTTCTTGCCAATGATGATTGAAATATCTTTTTGAAATTTTTCCTACTCCTAATTATCTCTTGACTCAAAATATTAGGTACTTCAGATCTTAGGCATATTTCTACACCTAATTGTCATTATCTATGCACGTCTCGACTTGTTTTGAGGATTTTTTATGTGCTCAATGAGGTATTAACGGTGTAATATTGTGTTTATGTGTTAAGTGACATGTTTAAAGTGTTTAATATGCTTTTGAAACAAGTTAAGAATCAAAATAATCAAATAGAGCCTTGACAAAAAAACTAGTGGTGCTGGCTATTCTTGTTCTAGTGTACTTTGATGAGCTTTATTATATTGCATGTACTAATTCTTTTTACATTATGTTGTAAGAGACATTAAGGGTGTTAGTTGCAATATCGAAAAGAAAAATGAGCTTAAAAAGAGTTGAAAATGCATCTATAATGCATGGTACATGAAGCAAAGTGAGGAGATTACACCATAGTGGAGAATGGAAATTTAAGCACAAGACCATGCCATACTCCCTGTCCTCCACGATAAGAGAGTGACATAACCTTGGACAAAATTTTCAATATGCAATATAGTGTGCATGCGCGATAAGAGCGTGGCATGCCCACTGAGTTCCGTTATAAGAGTGTTCCTTGCCTTTGTTTTTTTTGGCACAAAACTCACCCTACACTATATATATGACACTTAGCTTCTATTCTTAACATTTTTGGAATGACTTGGGACAGATAAAACAAACATACAAGGAGGTTCCATATAAGGTTTTCTTCTTTACTTTATTTCTCTTATAGTTTTTACTTATGAATTCTATTATTGTGATTCTTTGTAAGACTATGAGTGGCTAAGAACCCTCATTCTAGGGTTGAGGCTATGGACATAAATGTGTAATTATGGTTTGATTGATGGTTTATATGTTTATAAAGTATATGATTATTCATATGTTCTTGTTTTACTATTCTAAAGCGTCGTGAACTTTAGGATAAAGATAAGTTCTAAAATAAATTGACCATAGGAGTGGAGGGATGCAAAGAAGAATGTAAGGTGTATGGATAATATATCTTTAATTATGAGATACTAGTCTTTAAAGGTTGATTTGTGTTTAGGGTAGAGATATACCTAATCACCCCACTTGCATCCCCGCTTAACAATGTAGTTGTGAGATGAAGTTGGGTAAATATATTAGAAAATTATCATTCCCAAGTTATAATATCAACCCCGTAAATAAATAATCACGATATACACCAACATCGGCTAGAAACCATTGTTATGCATGAATATGGAGTAAATGCCTCAATCCTGGAACTCCCCACATATTATTTACAACCCAAACTTCATGTCATTGTTCTTTTTGTAATTTATTTATAATTACAAATCTCATACAGTTGTTACAAACTTGCACTTATTTAATCTCACTAGTAACACTAGAATTAGATCATCTGCTAGTCACCAAGTTTGTTTGAGATTGGTATTTAGCTTTTAAAAGTCAGTTTACTACTTGGTTGACCACGTACACTTGCGTATGCATTTGTGCTCAACAACTTCACCTAAGAATGTTGCCTCATTATCTATCATGGATGAAATACCACTCGGTTCAACAAAGAAAGAAATTAAAGTAAAGACGAAAAATAAAAATAGTCAAAATTTGCTCCTTGGGAAAGAGCCTAGTTTCAAAGACAACCCTAGAAGTTTATTTGACATATATTTACAAAAGTCAAAAAGAACAATGCTCAAAACCTTACAAGTATCATTCGAACTACAGAATCAACACTAAGAAAATCACAATAGGGCATCATATCATAAGTGTAAGTAACAAGTCCAACAAGGGCAATATCCAACATAATCATAACTATGCCTGAGAAGGGCCAAATCACATCAATGTTGGAATACATAAATATGCTCGTCTAGGGCCAAATCAAATCAACAAATCAACATCAAGTGTGACATATACAATCCATTAAATAAAATAAGTACAAACCATATAATATGAAATAAAAATGCCCTATCCCCCACTAAATGTCATTGCGTTATCTCTAATACAAAATTAAAAAGAAAGAAAAAAAGGTAAATACTACTGTGGCGCACTAGGAGCTTAGATTCACATCCATAGATGGCTTTACAGGAACACTAGGAGGCTCATCAGACTGGGCTCCTATAATTGCGCAGCAAAAAATAGCTCCTTATCAATAGGAAGGAAGCTAGCCCTGACCTTGCTTATTATCATGGGATAAATGCTTTACGAGCTCAACCTATTGGGATTTAGTAGGACCCTCACTAAAATCAATCCTGACCTCATCACCAATATGTGCATGTTTAAATAAATAAGCAAAATATAGTAGTTGGCTTGTAGTATTCAGAGGAATAGAAATCTCTGCCTTATTAAGAGTGTCTGAGGGCTGCATGGAGTGAAACAACACAAGTAGGCCATCAAGATCGACCCTCAAAGAAACAACCCTCTTATAATTCCCTATTGCCTTTACTATGGCTAATATCCACTCATACTCCACCATTTAGAATGGTAAAGGTGCTAGGCTCTATACAATAGTGGTCATAATGAACTTGGGAATGTTGACTACTAATTTGGTAAGAGAACTGTTGTTTACCAAGGTCATGAAAGCAAATTTAGTAAATGTGATCGTGGAATACTGAGGCAGTTGGTAGACTGAGGAGGTGGTGTGGTGCTTGATGGAGGAGAAACATCAGTAGACGTTTAGGAAATATTCAAAAAAAGTGAACAAACCAGAGGGACCTCAACACCATCCAAACTAGGAAAATCACCCACAATCGAATCCACTGATATTGAAGCTTTTCTCTGAATCCTTTTGCGATTATCATCATGTTAGAAATATATGATATCAATCACACTTGTGCAAATAAATCTTTGATTAGTGTTGAAGAAGAAAAAAAACCTTATACTTAAGGAAAAATAATGAAATAAGAGAAGGAAAGTGCAATAAAGTACTAAATTTATAATGACTTAATTCTGTGAACCTTCTCATTCTATGTGTTTTGACCAATTTACCCTCCTTATGGTTGCCATGAGTTATTTATAAGGTGTGAGAATGGTTGACATGATTCTCGATGTGATTCAAAATGGTTTGCGAGAGTTTGTAATTTTAGAGATTGGAAAGGCCTCATAGTTGACTTCACTCAACATTTGGTATTCTGTGTGTCGGGTGGAAAATCAAAATGTGCCAATAGATTCAAAACATCTACGTTTAGTTAGTCACGTGGCTTGTTTAATTTTGTGGCTTTTGAATTTCATTTTGACCTTTGATTTAGGAATTTGTGAAATTGGATCTCAGGGGTTAATTTATAAAAATCATCTCTTTTTAAAAATCTGATATCATCATTGAGTCTGAAACATCAAATTTAGTTTAGTAGCATATTTTATTTGCCTTAACAGGTTTTTGAAAGAATCTCGAGGAGTAGATTGAAAACTTAGCAACTTAGCTAAGATGTTAATCTAGCTGGAGTTTGGTGCAGCAGTTTTGTGGCACCTCATTGATAGTCAACTATTACTAAAATGGACACTAGACTGCTTTATTGGTTGCTGCTTTAGTGGTAGGGGACCACTTTAGCAGCCCTACACCTTTTTTCTGGATTGCTAATTTGTAAAGTTTTTGATCCATCCCTTGGGATTTGTTTTTTGACAGAAATGATATACTTTTACAAAACTCTCTACTGTAGTCCACAAGTCGAAAAAGAGATATGGATATTGTGATTGAGATTAAGTATTGAGAAAGTATATGGGTTGCGAACCTCCATGGGTCCTACCTAGAAGCGTTGAGGCTCGGTAGGTGTATACAGAGGTTATGTGATAACCTTAACCATATCACATCATCATCATATTGTATTTTCATACATTATACATCATTAGTGTTGTGCTTTTATGTTTTATTTGATGCATATACGTTCTATTTCTTTGTATACCTGTTTTTGCTTATATGCTATTGTGAAGGCGGTGTGAGCTACCGCTTGGGACATTTTTTGAATATATGTGATGTTCTAATAGTATGTATTTATATACCTTATTTCTACTTTATTTAGCTTGACTATGATACTTACTCAGTACAAGTGGACTATACTCATCCCTACTATGCCATTTTGGTGTAAATCCAGGTACGAGTGCATCGTGCGGCGGTTGAAATTGTACGGTTGATTAGTGATGTTTTGAGGTATTGACTGCTCTTTGCCTTCTGAGTCGACCTTAGTCCCTCTTTTATCCAATTGATGTCTTTTTTTTTGTATTTGAAAACAGACTTGTATTTTTTGGATTCAGTTGTATGTTCAGTTCTGAGTTGAATTTAGATTGTTCTTATACTGTGACACCAAGTGTTAAGATGGTTTATGGTTCTATATTATTCAAACTTCCACTATTTTTGTACTTGTATAGGTTTGACTTCACTCTAAAAGTCTCACCATGGGCCATATTCTCATCTTGTAATTCATCATTTTTCCTTTGTTCTTGACTTATGAAAGATTTGGAGGGAGTCCTCACGACCACCTCGGTATTTCTTGTGTACCAACCTTGACTTTGCTTTGTCAATTGATCTAATAAAGCCACCACAACACCATAAGATTGTTTGATAATAGATCCTCTAGCCCCATTATCAGCTACCATCTTGCTCAATTGGTCCAATGCCCTATAGAAGATTTGAAGAAGCATTTTTTTTTGGGACATCATGGTTTGTACATTCCATTAACTTCTTGTTTTTTCCCAAGCCTCATGTAATGGTTCACTATTAAGTTAGCGAAAGTTGATAATTTCATCCCTTAATTGCAACATCTATGAAGCAAGGAAGAACCTATCCAAGAATGCTTCTGTTAGCTCAACCTATGAAGTGATAGATCCCGCAGGAAACTCCTGCAACCATAAGATTTCTTGCCCCATCAGTGAGAATGGGAAAAGACGCGAACAAATTGATTCTTGATATATGTTGGCGATATCAAATGGAAGACGCACATCAATGAAATTCTTCAAGTGTCGATTGACATACTCATGGGGTTAACCCCAAAATGATCCTTTCATTTGTAGCAAATAAACCATCATGCTAGTAACGTGAAACACTCCATTTTTTGGTTGTTAGTGGAATACAAATAGTACTAGCTCGACCCGCATCTTTGAGGTGATAACCATCCTCGAGATGCCCATCAAAATTATCGATATTACTACCATGTTGGGTCATGATATCATGTAAACTATGGTCATCACCTGAGAAAAATAAAAAGACAAATAATGTAAAATAAACACTACGGCCTACTCAAAGTGACTAAAAACACTACAAGAATGAAAACTATGTTTCACTCACTGGCAACGATGATATTTTTTGATAACTCTCAAATTACACTCTTGAATAGGCGTAGTTAACATTGTCTATATATTATACCCAACAAGGAGTCGGGGTCGAATCCACAAGGAACAATGTGAGTAGTGATCGAGTAAGTTTGAAATAAAAGTAACTCTCTAAATTCAAACCTAATGTTCGAGTATTTTGAGGGTTTTCATTAATAAAAGTGAAAAGCAAATAAAATCAATGTAAAATATTAACAAGTGATCTATGGCTATTACAATGATGGAAAATAAGGCAAATGACATGGGGAATAAAGTTTATCAATAAGACATCATATTTGACTAACTACTCCCAATTTAATCACAAATCTAGTAAATTAGCACTGGATTCAAAATCAACCACAAACTTCTTTCAACCATTGAGGGTTTAGTCCTCACCTATTCTTTCAAACCAAGCTTGGAAGAATGAATCACAAAACCAACTTTAGGCTATGCTAGGATTTGGCTATGTCTAGCACCAAATTCCATAAGATAGGTCATATGACCCAAATCGTGCTAAATAAATCTTTTTCAACCTCTATTAGCTCTTTCAATAATTAATTAAGGTAAATTGGCAACACCCACTCCAATTTTCTCTTTCGATCTCATCTAGATTAGGAATGGTAGAACATGAGATTAATTTAGATAAACAAAACCTATTTTTAAATCAAGATTAATCCATCAATGCAAAAGCATAAGATAGAATTAAAACCCAAACTTAATATCCAAGTATTGCATCATCTCTAACTACAAATAATCATACATCAAAGTTAAATTACATCCAAATAATCTAAGCAAAATGAGAAAAAGAATAAAAGGCAAGGAAATTAAAGTTACAAAGATCTAATCTTCAATTCCAAGGGTGTTGGATCATGAACCTAGCCTCCAAGGTTGTAAATTATTCCAAAGATATCTTGGAATGTCTTGGGATTGAGTATTTGATGAATTGGGATCTAACCTTGTCTAATTCTAGCTTTGCCCCAAAAATATTCCCGGCGATCGCTAAAGCGATCCAAATAGTCGTTTAAGCAACTCCTTTGACTTTGACTAGCTTGCTTAAGTGACCATTGAGGATGCTTAAATGACTCCCGCAGTTTGACCCGACCCCTTAAATGGTCATAGTGGTCACTAAAGAGATCCTTTAATGAATTTGACCATATCATTAAGCAATAAATTTTAGCATTTAAGTGCTAATTGACTGGTAGAATACATTCGCTTAAGCGGTCCTCAAGCCGCTTAAGTGGTACCTAAGGGCCTTTTTTGAGATTTTTCTTCCAGCTCTTTTATTTTAGATCTTTTTTTAGTTTTAGCTTTTTTTTAACTCATGTCTATTTCTTTCCATCAAAACTCTTTATTACTCCAAAATACCTGAAATGAACATAGTTCAAAAGATAATTAACTTAATATCAAATATTTAAACAACACAAAGATAATAATAAATAAGCCACTGATCAATAGCCCCAACTTAAAGACCTTTCTTGTATTCAAGAAAAACAAAATCAAAACTCAATGAGTCTATCAATATAAGCTCAACACCGAAGTCATCACTTTCAATTCACATGAGTACATTGAATATGACTTTGATTGGTACTAAATATTAGTTAACAAGCATGTGTATTTCTACCCAAATAACTTCCTCAAAATCAAGCCTATTTTCAAGAGCAAAGTAGAGTTTCAAGAGTGATCAAGGAATAACAACCAATTCTCTAGAAGTGATTCACAATCTATAGTCAATCGAACATTCTCCTTTACCTCGACTTTGGAATATATCAACTTCCTCAATCTATCCTAGTTTACATTCCCTCACACAAAAGAAAGTCGGAAAATCACACAATATTCACAACACTTAGCCAGGGATAAATGCTAAAACACTCACACTCAAAAAGAACTTCTAATGCAAACAAGTATCATACCATAGTCTTTCCTTAATTTTCAATCGCTGCTAACTCAAAAGCACTTGGTCGGAGATCAGGAAGGACTTTTTTCTAGCTAGTAATGTAGGTTTGAGGAAGGGTAGGATTAGCATTTAGGAAAAAAGTGACTACACCCTCCTTGAACTCTAGAAAACACAATATAAATCAAACTTTGTTCATTGGACACTTCATTTTTATACAACACAAGCTCCGATCTTCTTCATTCTAGCTCACCAACTTATTAAAAACTTTCTCTTTTTCTTTTTGTTTTTCATTTTCTTTCCTTTTTGCTTTCTTTCCTTTTTTTCCTCCTTTATTCTCAATCATTGATTTGTTTTTAAGACACTTACTTATAAAACCATGACAAATGATCATCTCTTCCAAGTTCCACCACACCCCTAGTTTAGGCTTTTAGCCTCAAGTTGGCAATTTCGAGTTCAAAGAGGGTAGGGTTCAAGAGAGACAAAATTTACAAAAGGTTAAAGTCTTGTAATGTGGTTGCAAAAGAAATATTATTAGGATCAACTAGGGTAACTAGTGATACCATTCATGCATAGGTAGGCTCTTATTGCTAAATTACTTTCCACAAGTCACTGAGAAGGCATAAGATCATTTCACCAATCGAGTACAAACAAGAATAACATTGAAAGGACAATGGGTTAAGTTACAAATGACACAAATAAGCACAATAATTATTAAGAAAACTCTCCATTCATGGAATACAAACTATTTTAGAAGGGTTGGTTTTATTTTCTAAACAAGAACACAAGGAGTCATTTCCACATTAGCACCACCTAAAGAATTTAGAGTCATGAAAAGAGTCACAGAACTGTCATAATATCATTCACTTCCATACACTTGTTTTTCACAAATATTTTAGATAAAGGGGTATGCTCATTTCATATTTCACAATGCAATACTAACTATTATTAGTACTAAAAATGTCACAATCTCTCATTTAGGCTCCGACAAGGGAAATAATGCTATGGCTACTCAAACTTCAAATAACAATTGGCTATTCAGACTTCACCATATCACAATCACAATCCCAATTCATAATGCTACGGCTAGTCAGACTTCACCATAGCAGTTGGCTAATCAAACTTTACCATAATCATAATCACAACCCCAATTCACAATGGTATGAGTACTCAGACTTCCTCTGCACAAATGACACCAATACCCCAAAATGATTATTTTTTCTTAAGAATGTCATCACTCAATCTATCATAGTGAAGGAATCACCCAAAATGACTACCAACAGAAAAACTAATTTAGAAATGAAAATAAAAAAAAGACTTATCCAACAAAATCCAAATAAAGATCAAGCTCAACAAGGGCACACAATATCCATAACAATAAAAGTCAAGTCTGGCAAGGGCATATAAATATCCAAATAACATAATCCAAAGGACCTAAAGGGAACACAAATATCCAAATAAAGTATACAAATATCTAAATAAAAAATACAAATATCCAAATAAAATATAACATAAGTGCAAACACAAAGCACCCTAAACTAAAAAATTGCAGTGTCCTCATTGCATAACAAAAAGTATAAGAAAGTAAAGGGGCTCCCTGAATATGCATCACTGACTTTCATCACTCTCGTTCTCCTCATCATCCACACCCTTAGCTTTAATATTGTCATTATCAGATTATGCAGGAACTTTATTATCCTCTACTATCCTTGAAGAAGGGAGTGGATAATTAGGATTCAGAACCTTCCACAACCCTTTAACACCATTCTACATTTGGGTGAAAAATATGTCTCTCTTCTTCTCTCTCATTTTTATCTTCTCATGAGACTCACTCAAATCTCTGTGTGAATTTTTAAGTCAGTATACGTTTTTTCCAATCTCGAAATATGGGACCTCTATTTCTTTTGATCCTCCAAAAACTTATTATAGTCTTTCTATGGGACATAAGAGGTTGGCCCCTCTGACATCTCATCTGGCCCTATGGGAGTCTAGATACAAATTCTCAAACCATTCTCAACTCATCTGTTAATACCTCAAATGGTACTGGAGCTGATAGCCTACAAGAATCAAACTCATCCTGATTTGAGTTGCCTGTATCAATCTTCCTTTTTTTACTTTTGGTAATAGTTCCTTCATCATACTTTTTAGTGGGTAGATTAGTGCCCTGGGTTCTACCCACTTATCCTATGGGTACTCATAAACTCCATGCCATTTGCACAATTTAGTAATCAATAAGAGGAACATTTGAGTAAGGCTATCTTGTAACTTGTACTCATGGGGCTCCAGGATGATAAATGACCAACATCACCAAAAATATTTATAGAATACAAGCAACCATCTAGGCCCTTATCACCGAGATGTTCATCACAGTACCATATGGAGAGATACGTCTACAAATAATTAAAATTTAAGTCCTCACTTTGATCATGAAATATTTTGAAGTGATCTCTTATTTAGAGGTTGCCCAAGGAATATTCTTACTCAGACAGAGTTTAGATGCTAACCAATTACCAGGAGCATAATTTTTGGTAGTGAACTTTGAATGTTTAAAATTTGGCAAACCATAAACCATATTTATTGCCTGAGTTTCCAAAGAGATATTCTTGAATTGTAATTTCATCACTAAGGTAGCTAGTTTAAAACCTTGAGATTGGAGTAAAACTCTCTAAACCATTGCTCATTGGCTTGGAAAGTTTCAAGAGTAAAGCAAAGCCATCCATGGTCTCTAATCTTTGATAAAAAATAAGAAAGTTCTTGGGAACCTGATCGAGTGAGATCCCTCTCTCAAGGAATTACTTTTTCCTAGCCAAGTCTTCATAGTATGTTGTTTTACATTCAACAGAGAGGAATACGTTATGATCATATTATCTTTTAACCTTTAATTCATCAATAAGGTGGTATTCCATTCTTTGTGTTCGGTAAATATTAAGTCCTTAGTTTTGATGGTTGACAAATTCATAGTGTTTAGTACCTGTACTCTGAGGTTTTTGTGTTGACAAAAACTTTTACAAATTAGGGAACAGGTTGGGCTTACCTTTTACTAGTACCATCATCAGTCCAGCTTACATATAGTACAAAAGTTGGTGAAAAGCTGCTGCCACCTTTTTCCCTTAATTAATGAAATGTCTCCTAGGTTTTCTTGCGTCATAATATATATTTCTCATCTTTCTCTACAAGAAAACTAGAAATTTCATATAGTCATAATTAAATATCTTTCCGAAGTATTACATTAAAGGCTGGAACTGTAACAGGAAACCTGTTGCCTATTGAGTTGAATCTTTATTTCCTTGTTATAGTTGAGTCTTTGAATTTTTACTTAAATGCCTGACTATGCTTACTTATGATTGTAGTAGGTGTTGAGGTGCAAACCTTCTTGTGGTAATCATCTAGAGTCAGGTGATTGTCTAGGCTAGAGTTAGCTTAAAGAGTCTAGTTAAAGTTGGCTGGAGGTGGAAACAGTAGAGTTACTGCTTGGTTTTCTTGTAATAGAGTTATTGCTAGGAAAAAAAAGATTAGGAGGTTAATCCTTAGAGTCCATATTTAATAAGTTTTTTTAATATAGTGAAGATTAGAAATCCTGGAGGCACTTTCTCCCTTGAGCAAGGAGTTTCCACGTAAAAAATCTTGTGTCCCTTATTTTACTGTTTTCCTACACTTCTACATTATTTATCTCTTAGTTCTTGTTGTGTGTCTAGATCTGGGAACAATTCCCTGACCCGAGGAGCAACCCACCCTAACCCTTCATTTAGTATTAAAGCAAGGTCTTCCATTGAAAGGTTTATACCTTGGAAGGATCTTGAGAAATAATAACTCCTCCTAATCTAGAAGAAGGTCAGTCAACCGCTAAACCCCGAAGGTTCAATGAAGAATACTATGGGTGGTGGAAGACAAGGATGCATGACTTTATCATGGCTGAAGATTATGAGCTTTGGGATGTCATAGAGGATGGTCCTTTTGTTCCCACCAAATTAGTAAAGATTGGAGATATGACTTCGTAGGTTCCCTAAACAAAGAAGGAGTTTGATAAAGCTACCAGAAAGAAGATAAAAAAAATTATAAAGCCAAGAAGATTTTTGTGTATGGTATTAGTCCTGATGAGTACAATAGGATCTCTGCCTATCAGAAAACTAAGGAAATCTAGGATTATCTTCAGACAACCCATGAAGGAACCATGCAGGTGAAGTAATCCAAAGTGGATATACTGATAAATCAGTATAATACCTTCACCATAAGGGAAAATGAGTCCATCTAGGAGATGCACACAAGGTTCACTGCTATAACTAATGAGCTATGTTATCTGGATGAAGTCATTCCAACCCACAAGCAGGTAGGAAAGTTCTTGAACATTTAACATAAGAGATGGGGGAGAAAGGTGAATGTAATTATTGAGGCCAATGATCTAAACAAGATGGCCATTGATGAGGTTATTGAGAATCTTAAAACATATGAGATGTTGAAAAAACTTGGGAAGCTAAAAGATGAACCCAAGGCTGAGAAGAATATGGTTTTGAAGGATACCAAAGATATTCATGGTGCTGAGGATGAAGAAACTACTTATATTGCTAAGCGAGTTATTAAGTCCTTGAAGAAGTCTGGAGTATTTCCCAAGAAAGGAGAGTCCAATAGTGTCATGCCTCAAATCCTATTGGGGCGGACTGGCACCCGTAACCAAGGAGGCGCGGGAGAACCAGCTCATAACCTTATACTTCCCATGCATACCTCTATGAAAACTCAAAATTTGGATAGCATCATGTCGCATATAAAAGGAAATAATCACCTGTATAAGCTTGAGAACACATATATATGTATATACAATACTTGGCTGTTGGAGCCATCACGTCTATTAACAAAACACCACCTTGACTGTACATTAGGTCTACAAAGCCTCTAGATAATACACAGAGTTTAACTAAGGTCGGGACACACCCCACCATATAACTAACATCTATACAATACCAAAAGTGACAAAATATGACACGGAAAGCCCCGAAGCAAAATGGAGCTCACCAAAAGTAGTTGGATATCCTGGCTCCTACTTGTGCGGTGTATGAGCTGAGGTACCGGTGCCTGCAGTATGAAATGCAGGTCCCCCGTGGGGGACATCAGTACAAAATATGTAATGAGTATGTAAAGCTGTAGATAATCACATATGATATAGGAGCTCAATAGAAATCAGAAACAAGTGAATAAATTGTAATAGGAGTGGACCACACTTATTAGAACTTGTGACAACCTGTACATTGTATTTATTCAATCACCTTACCTTCGTTCTTATCATTTTTGTGATCATTACTGTACTGTACTGTGACCATTATGCTGCCTCTAGTACACATCAACTGGGATCAACCCATGATAGGCTTATGCCCCTGGGATACCACCCATAAACACATAAATAGGGATCGACCCATGATAGGCTTATGCCCCTGGGATACCACCCGATAAGAGAGAACTTCCATCACTTAGTTCAATTAATCTTTGAGATTGTTATTTCGGTCACCACCATATTTTTTGATACTTTGAAACAATGATACATCAATAAGAGACATATAAATAGACCATCAATGCAATAACAATGAATTAAGAACTCATTGGCACATCAATGAAGTGTTTGGGAGTCATCAATTCCATAAAAATGAAGTAGGAACTTATTGGTATATCAATGAAACGTTTTGGAGTCATTAATAGCATATGGATCTTTTTTGAGTAACCGGATACCTTCTGACATTCATTAGTGCAATAAAAATGTAAGATTAGGAAGAGAAGTAAGTATTGGAATGTCTTGACATCTTGTAGGGTGGAAACAAGTTCATTGGTAACGTAGGACATCATACAAAACCATTATGGATCACATGTTATTGAATAACTTTGGAAACTTTCTTAATAGAACAATTGTTCACTTTCATGCCAAAGATATGGTATAGAGTATACTTTACATACCTGACTGTCAACCTTCAATACTAGTCCCAAATGGACTTTCCGTCTTTTCAGATTACTTATCTACAATGAACATATATAGCAATCTAGTATTAGCAACCAAACATCACAATTCAATTATTTGAATTCACCAAACTAGTGGTTAAGTAGTAAGCATTAATTACACCATAAAGGGTGTCACTTTAATCCTCTTATACTCCAATTACATTCACATGCCATGCATATTCATACAACATCCTCCAATATCAAGTTTGGATTCATTTATCCTTCCAACGAATCCATTAAACCAAGTTGAGCCATAGACATAAATAATCATCAATTCAATAGTATATCACCATATACACCTTCCATAACTCAATTACCATATCCACCTTCCACAATTCAATACAACCAAACCATGCAAAATAGTCCATAACTCTATTTCCATCACCTTTCAATAACAACCAATACATATAATCCTCTATCACACATATACATATGGGAAAGAACAAAGACAAACAATATTCATACCTTAGAATTCACCTCTTGATTATGAAATCCTGTTTGCAGAAATAATAGGTGCCGTTCGAAGCTCTCGAGATGACAAACGCAGTTATCGGATTACTTTGGAATTTCTACGGTTGAATCAAAAGTAATTTAAAGGTCAAATTTGGCTAGGGTTTGTTCTTTCTCAATGATTGATGATGAAAATGAGTTTTTGAACTCATATGCATGTATATATATGCATATTCCCATCCATAATATAATAGAAAATGACCAAAATGCCTTTAAAATTTAAATAATGTCAAATCTGTCCTTTGGTGGACTGTTTTGATAAGCTAAAGTATATCGACCATAACTCTTTGCTCCGATATCAGATTTGGGTAAAATTGGTATCGTTGGAAGGATAATTCAAAGGGCTTTCATTTAATATAAAGTAGGTCACCCAGTTCGTCCTGTACAAGGAGTTATGATCGTTCGAAGTTGACCTTAAAAATCTATATTGATAGGTTGAAGTAAAACAAGTATAACTCCTTACTCAGACGTTGGATTTGGATGAAACCAATTGAATTGGAAAGAAGACTCAAAGATATTTATTTTCATAGGTCGAAGCTCTCCCATTTCATTATATTAAGGGAGTTATGATTGTTCGAAGTTGACCCAAAAATTCGGCTGGCCTCAGTAGTTTGTGTGCAGGAAATTTTCTTGCACATTTACTATTTCCAAATATCCCGGCTACCGTTTTATAGTTTTGAACGTGCTCGATTATATCCGAAACCTATTCGTATTTGGAAATCTTTATATCATTGGAGATTTTATTCAATATCCTTCGCATGGAACCATTGATAGGCAAATTCCGGCATAAATAAAAAAAAATTAATTCCATATAAATAATACCAATACACGTACTTGAATACGCCAATACACGTACTTGAATACGGGGTGTTACATCCTTCCCCCCTTTAGGACATTCGTCCTCGAATATTAGCGTAGTTATTCAACCGAAACAAGTTCAATTCCATCATTAATATTCACATCATCACATAAATACTATGCATATATAAAAAAAAACTTGTTAATGTTCTAACTCCGTTTCTTGAACTTCCTCTTCATCTTTGAACAAATGAGGGTACTTACATTTCATTGCTTCCTCAGCTTCCCATGTAATCTCTTCCCTTTGATGATTTCTCCAATGTACTTTCACAGATGCTATCTCTTTATTTCTCATCTTCTTAACTTGGCGATCTAGAATAGCAATAGGCACTTCCTCATAGGTAAGATCTTCCGCAACTTGCACATCCTTAGTAGAAGTGATATGTGATGGATCTCCGATGCATTTTTGAAGCATTGATACATGAAATACCGGATGTACTGATGAGAGCTCTTGGGGTAGCTCTAATTTATATGCAACTTGTACAAACCTTCGAGTGATCTTATACGGGCCTATATAACGTGGAATCAACTTCCCTTTATTGCCAAATCTCATTACCCCTTTCATTGGTGACACCTTCAAAAATACCCAATCACCTATAAAAAACTCTAGCCCTCTCCTTCTACTATCCGCATATGACTTGTGTCGACTTTGGGCTGTTTTCAGTCATTGCTAAATTACTTTAACCATCTATATGGTTTGATAAACAAGATCCGGTCCGAAAAAAAGAGTTTCACCCACTTCGAACCATCCTATTGGTGATCTATACTTCCTTCCATATAAAGCTTTTTATGGTGCCATTTTGATACTTGAATGATAGCTATTATTGTAGGCAAACTCAATAAGAGGTACATGATCACCCCAGTTGCCCTTAAAATCTATTACACAAGCTCGTAGCATATCTTCAAGTGTTTGGATGGTACGTTCTGCTTGTCCATCTGTTTTAGGGTGAAAAGCTGTACTCAACTTCACTTGTGTTCCCAAACACCTCTGAAAAGACTTCTAAAAGTTTGCGGTAAATTGGGTTCCCTGATCCGATAGAATAGAGATTGGCACTCCATGTAATTGGACTATCTCTTTAATGTATAGCTTCGCATACTCTTCAACTGTGTAAGTGGTCCTAACTGGTAGGAAATGTGTGGATTTGGTAAGCCTATCAACAATCACCCATATAGAATCAAATTTCCGGGATGTACAAGGCAAACCAATAACAAAATCCATGTTGATCAAGTCCCACTTCCATCTTGGAAGATCAATGCATTGCATATAACCTCCGGGTTTTTGGTGCTCAACTTTAACTCTTTGATAATTTGGACATTCAGCTAGAAATTCTGCAATGCTCTTCTTCATGTCATTCCACCAATATATATCTTTCAAATCTTGATACATTTTTGTTGATCCTGGATCAATGGAATACCTTGAACAATGTGCCTCTGTCATAATCTTTTTTCTTAGACCGTCTACATTCGACACACATAATCGGTTTTGGCACTGAAGTACTCCTTCTCGCGTAAGCTCAAATGCCTTGGTCGCACCACTCTGAACGTTCTTCTTAAGCTGTAATAAAATAGGATCTACATATTGCTTTTCTTTCACTTCAGCTACTAATGAAAATTCCGTAGCATTATGTACGATTAGCTCTTTATCCAGAGTTTCAAGAAGGCAAACTCCCAAACTAGCTAACTGGTGAAGATCTTTAATCATCCTTGCCTTTCTATAGGCACTATCATAGCCCTATGACTTAACGTATCAGCTACCATATTTGCTTTCCCTGGATGGTACAAGATATCAACATCGTAGTCCTTTAATAGTTCAAGCCATCTCCGCTGCCTTAAATTTAGATCCTTCTGATTAAAAATATATTGCAAGCTCTTATGGCCACTATATATATCAAAATAAACCCCATATAAGTAGTGGTGCCATATCTTTAAAGCAAAAATAACTGCTGCCAGCTCAAGATCGTGTGTAGGATAATTTTTCTCATGTGGCCGCAATTGTCTAGAAGCATATGATATTACCTTACCATGCTGCATCAATACATATCCTAAACCAATTCTGGAAGCATCAAAATACACTGTATACCCTTCGGTGCCTTCTGGAAGTACCAACACGGGTGTAGAAATTAACTTGTTCTTTAAATCTTGAAAACTCTTCTCACAGGCATCATTCCATTAGAATTTGGATGCTTTATGGGTTAGCTTGGTTAAGGGTGCTGAAATGGAAGAAAAGCCTTCAAAAAACCCTCTATAATAACCGGCCAACCCGAGAAAACTATGAATCTCCATAGGCGTTGTGGGGCTTGGCCAGTTCTTCACAGCTTCTATCTTTTGAGCATCAACCTTTATTCCTTCACTAGATACAATATGACCCAAAAATGCCACCGACTTTAACCAAAACTCACATTTAGAGAACTTTGCATAAAGTTTACAATCACGAAGAGTCTGCAATGCCTGGCGTAAGTGATTGGCATGGTCCTCTTCTGATCTAGAATAAACTAGAATATCATCTATAAAAACTATCACAAATACATCCAGGAAAGGCTTAAACACCCTATTCATCAGATCCATAAAAGCTATGGGTGCATTTGTTAGCCCAAATGACATAACTAGAAACTCATAATGACCATACTATGTTCGAAAAGCTGTCTTGGGTATATCCTTCTCTTTGACCCTCACTTGGTGGTAACCTGACCTCAAATCAATCTTAGAAAAGCATTTGGCGCCCTGTAACTGATCAAATAAATCATCAACTCTTGGTAGAGGATATTTATTCTTAATATTCACCTTATTCAATTGCCGATAATTAATACACATCCTCAGCGAGCCATTATTTTGCGCACAAATAACACTGGTGCTCCCCAGGGGGACATACTAGGCCTTATGAATCCCTTCTCTAGCAAATCTTTCAATTGCTCTTTCAATTATCGTAATTATACTGGGGCCATTCTATATGGAGGAATGGAGATTGGTTGGGTGCCTGGTATTACATCAATACCAAATGCTACTTCTCGTTTAGGAGGCAAACCTGGAAGATCTTCAGGAAATACATCAGAAAATTCATTTACCACCGGAATAGCGTGAAGAGTTGGTGGCTCCGCTTCTGTATCCCTTACTCTAACTAAATGATATATGTATCCCTTGGAAATCATTCTTCTTGCCTTAAAATAAGAAATAAATCTACCTCTTGATGCGCCAATTTCACCTTTCCATTCAAGGACTGATTCATTTGGAAAATGGAAATATACCTTTTTCATGCAGCAATCAATTGTGGCATAACAAAACACCAACCAGTCCATACCCATTATAACATCAAAATCTTAATTTATAACTCTACAAGGTCAGCCATCGTATCACAACCAGAAATAGTTACTATACAGTTTCGGTAAACCCTTCTAGCTATAATAGATTCCCCAACCGGTGTGGACACTTCAAATGGCTTAACTAACAGTTCGGGTATTCTTTTGAACTTTCCAGAAACTAATGGAGTAACATAAGATAATGTAGAACCGGGATTAATTAAGGCATATACATCAAATGAAAAGATAGACAACGTACCCGTAGCCACATCTGGGGAAGCCTCTAAATTTTGTCGATCCGCTAGAGCATACGTACGATTTTGAGCCCTACTAGAACTCGTGGCTCCTCTATCACCTCTAACATGATCCATTGGTTGTGCACCCCTTCCTGAATAAGACATCGATGATGATGATGCAATAAATAACCCCGTAGGTCATGCCATACCCCCTATGCCCCTTCGTGGTCATTTTCTCATTATATGCCCCGACATACTGCACCAAAAGAAAACATTGGTCCCCAACCGACATGCGCCCAAATGATACCTTCCACATTTGTTGCATGGCTCTTGAGGAGGTCTCGATTGGCTCATATTCCCTTGCCCTTGGTACCCCACTATCCGCGAACTCTGACTCTCACTTCTGTGCCCAAATTGATTTCTTCTGGACCCTTGGAACTGTGGTGGGGCACTAGCTGCAGAATAAGAAGATAATGGCCTAGGTGGTCTAGCAGAAAACTGTGGTCTGAACCCTTCTTGGGATGCCATGAATTGTCCTGTAGATCTAGCCCTCCTGGAATATCCTTTTTCTAATTCCCGTGTTCTTCTCCTCTGCCTCTGATCTTCCATTTTCTGTGCAAAAGCTTGGATCCTTGCTATGTCCATATCTTTGTTCAAAGCGGCAATGGTACAATCTCTAACCAGATATGGATCCAGCCTATCCATATATTGATGAACTCTGTCATCCATAGTAGCTACAACATTAGGAGCATATATCGACAAGGAATTAAATTGGAGAATGTACTCTCTCACGCTCATATTCCCCTAACAAAGATTTAAAAACTGATCTGCACGAGCCTGACGAATCTTGAATGGAAGATAATGATCAAGAAATGCCTCTTTGAACTCTTTTTAAGTAGCTGGGGGTGCATCAATACCCCTAGATCATTTCCAGTCCTCGTACCAATATATAGCCTCCTCTTTAAATCTATACGTCGCTAACTCCACTGTCTCTCTACCCATTACATGCATAACATCTAAGGCCCTTTGAATTCGATTAATAAAGTCCTGTGGTCCTTGTTAAGATCTGATCCAGTAAAAGTGGGAGGATCCATCTTAAGAAAATCTTGTGTTCGAAGGCTAGCCACCCTATCTGTACCACTAGGACCCATGGTAGGAACGGCTTGCCCTTGAGCTTGCTCAGCAACTATACGAGTCAAAAGTTGCACTGTATTTCTAAGATCTTGATCAGCAACATTAATAGGTGGCTCTGGGGATATAGTTCTCCTTCCCCTTATTTCTTTCAGAGTGGAAGAAGTTTCTGATGCATGCTCAACTGGAGCCTTGATTTGATTAGCTGGTATAGTGAGTGACTTACTAGCTACCTCTTCGGCAGCCACATCTACTTGCTTACCGGTATTCTTGCTTCTGGTAACCGGCATCATTACTATAATAAGAGAAACAAACGGATTCAGTGGTCAACTATGACTTCATATACAATATAGGCTCTATCGCATGATGTAAGACATGAACAAAAGAGACAACCAAACCATGCAAAATAGTCCATAACCCTATTTCCATCACCTTTCAATAACAACCAATACATATAATCCTCTATCACACATATACATATGGAAAAGAATAAAGGCAAACAATATTCATACCTTAGAATTCACCTCTTGATTATGAAATCCTGTTTGCACAAATAATAGGTGCCGTTCGAAGCTCTCGAGATGACAAACGCATTATCGGATTACTTTGGAATTTCTACGGTTGAATCAAAAGTAATTTAAAGGTCAAATTTGGCTAGGGTTTGTTCTTTCTCAATGATTGATGATGAAAATAAATTTGAACTCATATACATGTATACATACACATATTCCCATCCATAATATAATAGGAAATGACCAAAATGCCTTTAAAATTTAAATAATGTCAAATCTGTCCTTTGGTGACTGTTTTGATAAGCTAAAGAAGATCGACCAAAACTTTTTTCTCCGATATCAAATTTGGGTGAAATTGATATTGTTGGAAGTATAATTCAAAGGGATTTCATTTCATATAAAGTAGGCCACCCAGTTCATCCTGTACAAGGAGTTATGGTCATTTGAAGTTAACCCTAAAAATCTATTTTGATAGGCTAAAATAAAATGAGTATAACTCCTTACTTAGATGTTGGATTTGGATGAAACCAATTGCATTAGAAAGAAGACTCAGAGATCTTTCTTTTCATAGGTTGTAACTCTCCCAGTTCATTATATTAAGGGAGTTATGATCGTTCGAAGTTGACCCAAAAATTTGGTTGGCCTTAGTAGTTTGTGTGCAGGAAATTTTCCTGCACATTTACTATTCCCAAATATCCCGGCCACCATTTTATAGTTTCGAACGTGCTCGATTATATCCGAAAACTATCCGTTTTTGGAAATCTTTATATCGTTGGAAAGCTTATTCAATAACCTTCGCATGAAACCATCGACGGGAAAATTATGGTATAAATAAAATAAAAAATTAATTCCATATAAATAAGACCAATACACGTACTTGAATACTCCAATACATGTACTTGAATACGGGGTGTTACAAATAGATACAACACAAATGAGAAGAAAAATGATACATATCATAAGTAGGGAAATCCTAGACACTAGATTAGGGACTATCCTATAAATATGATGGAATACAAAGAATACGTCAAGCAGAACAGTTAAAAGAAATGAGGCAGAAAACAAGCTCAAGAAAGGTATGATAGAAAAGCTGAAGCTAATAGAGTGGATATGCAAGTCATAGCTTCCCTGGGCGACCTTCAGCTAAATTTTGATGACTTTGACCAGCATGAAAATATCTCCATGATGGTGATATAGGATGATGTTAAAGTGTATGACTTTCTTTTTTCCTTGATGGAAAAATCTGATGAAGATGAAGATGATCAGCTAACAGTTACTCTTGGACATCAAGAAAAGTTTCAAAAATTATACTCTTATTGGGCTAAAGTCTATTGCTTCTGAATTAATTGACACTAGAAATGATTTTACAAAAGATAAAGGGTTTATTATGAAGCAAAAGTGGCTAAGTTAAATGTGCTAGTTTATGAACTTCAAGCTATGAGTCATTAACTATCTGTTGTATATGAGTTCCTTAATGAAAAATTAAATGAAGTCTCTAGAGTCTAGTCAAAAGAGAAAATGAAAAGTCTCAAACTCAACTTGATCTAGAAATGAAATTAAGTAAGGCTAATTATAGAATGGTTGAATCACTAGAAAGGTGTAGTGAACTGGAAAAAGAGCCGACTGCAGTAAAGGCTAAGCTTAATAAGGATATAAAATGAACCACTTTGTCTAAAACCTTGTCCAGCCTTATCTGTCAAGGGTTAAATAGAAAAAGGGGGATTGGTTTTCATAGTGTGTACCCTGCCTATAATCCTTTTAGCAAGTATGTCTCTATGAGGGACAATTTGTTGTGCTTTCACTGTGGGAAAATGGATACACAATGGGACTGCTACCCTTAAGGGACTGAAATAATCTTCCTTAAAACAAGGAAGAAGTGAAAATCTACCTTGCTAGACATGAAAGAACTTGATATTTTCTCTAACTCCCCACAGAGAACTCAAGCTAAAATGGGTTCCCAAAACTAATCGCTAATTATCATTGCAAGGCAAAGCTAGAGGAAGCAGTCACCACTGGATCATGTATAATGGTTGTTCGAGGCATATGACAGGGGGAATTGAAGGAGGCAGTGTTTTCTTTGGTGATGGTAATAAAGGTTACATTATCGGCATTGGGAACATTAGGAACAGTTTGAATAAAGTAATTGATGATATTCATTTTATTGATGGACTCAAGTTTGATCTGCTGAGTGTCTCTCAGATCTGTGACAAGGGAAATAAAGTCAGATTCAGGTTAGATAAATGCCCAGTCATTAGGATCATTGATTGGAAAGAAGTGTCACCAACTTGGAGAAACAAGAATACGTATTTTGCTGATCTAAGCTCCTATGCATCCAAAGATATGACATGTCTCAAAGTGCAGGAAGATGCTACTGATTAATGGCATTAGAGACTTGGTCATGTTAGTTTCAAATTGTTGAACAAACTAGTCAAGAAGGATCTAGTTCGAGGTTTGTCAAATGTAAAGTTTGTTATTTCTAAGATGTGTGATGCATGTGTCAAAGGAAAACAAAAAAAAAGTCCTCCTTTAAGCCCAAGAGGGAAGTCAGCACCTTCAGGCCTCTGTAATTTCTCCTTATAGATCTGTGCGGACCCGTAAAGATTGCCAGTAGAGGAGGAAAGAAGTATATCTTAGTCATTGTTGATGTATACTCTAGATTCACCTGGAATTTTTTTCAAAAGTCAAAGGATGAAACCTTTTATGTGTTTGAGGCCTTTTCAATGCAAGTGCAAGCAAAGTTTGATGAGAAGATTGGAATAATTAGGTCATATTATGGTATAGAGTTTGAGAATGCCAAGTTTAATCAGTTCTGCACTGAGATGGGAATCAGTCATAATTTTTTTAGCTCCCAGAACATATCAGCAAAATAGTGTTGTGGAGAGGAAAAATAGAACTCTTGTGGATATTGGAAGAACTATGCTGATAGATTTTGGACTTTCTCACAAATTTTGGGTAGAAGCTATTAATACAAGATGTTATGTGACTAACAGGTGTCTTGTGAGATCTATTTTACACAAAACTCCTTATGAACTTCTAACCAAAAGAAAGCCCAAGATAAGCTATTTCAAACCTTTTAGTTGTAAGTGTTTTATCCTGAATAATGGTAAGGAGGATCTTAAAATTGATCCAAGAAGTGGTGAGGGAATATTTTTTGGTTACTCATCTACCAGCAAATCTTACAGGATCTATAATAAGAGAACATAATATGTGGAAGAGAGTGTTCCTGTCATATTTAATAAAGCAGAAAATGTTATCAAGGGCAACTTAACAAATAATGATGATGATGATGATTCAGGAAATCCCTTGATTATTCTAGGAAAATCTCATGAGGGAAATGGTGATGCTATGTTATAGGATCCAAAATCAGAAGTAGAAGATAAAAATATAGGAGATCTGTATAATGAAGCCACTACTTTAGATTTTGATCCTCCTTCTAATAAAAAGAATAAGAAGATTACTGAAGGAGATATTCTATTGGGAATTGGTTCCAACTCTATTCAACTCACTCCTCTCAGATCTAGATGGTAACATCAATCCTCCCATCCTCTTGACAACCTTATGTCTCTTCTAAACTTTGGTGTGCAAATAAGAAACACAACCAAGATTTTTTGTTCCTTCTTTACATTCTTGTCACAAATTGAACCCAAGAATGTAATGGAAACACTAAAGGATGCAGATTGGATCAATTCCATGCAAGAAGAAGTCCACTAAAGATGCAAGGTCTGGCATCTAGTTCCAAGTCCTTCATATAGAACTATCATTGGGACCAGGTGAGTATACAGGAACAACACAGTTGAACATGGGAATACTATCAGGAATAAGTCTAGGCTGGTTGTGCATGGTTATAACCAAGAAGAGGGCATAAATTATGATGAAATATTTGCTCTTGTGGTAAAAATAGAGGCAATTCAAATTCTCATTGCCTTTGCTTCTGACATGGAGTTCAAGCTATTCCAGATAGATGTGAAAAGAGCCTTCTTGAATGGTCTTCTCAAGGAATAATTGTTTTTTCAAGCAACCTCCATGGTTTGAGAATGTTAATCTACCTAATCATCTGTTTAAGTTAGACAAAGCACTCTATGGATTGAAATAAGCTCCTTGGGCTTGGTATGAAAGATTTTCCAAGTTCCTACTTGACAATGGGTTCAAAAAAGGAAAAATTGACAATCATTTTTCCTAAAGGGCAGAGGAAGAAATTTTCTCATTGTTCAAGTCTGTGGATGATATTATATTTAGAGCCACCACCAGTTCTCTTTGTTATGAGTTTACCAGATTAATGAGCTGTGAATTTGAAATGAACATGATGGGAGAACTAAACTTCTTTCTTGGTTTGCAGATTAAGTAGGGTATATCTGGAACCACTATATACGAATAGAAGTATATTCAATAACTACTTAAAAGGTTTCATATAGAGGATGCAAAGCCTATTGATACTCCAATAGGCACCTCTTCCAAGCTGGACCTGGATGAGCCTGTTTCTTCTATAAATAACACTATGTATAGAAGGATCATTGGTTCTCTTCCCTACTTAACTACTAGAAGACTTAATATTATTTTCAGTATTGGAATGTGTTCTAGGTTCCAAGCTATTCCAAATGAATATTACTTGAAGGCTTCCAGGAGGATACGGAGATATCTCAAGGGAAATCCTAATTTGGTTCTGTTTTATTTTGCTGGTGACTATTTTAACTTAATTGAATATATTGATGCTGATTATAGGTTATTTGTGGATAGAAAAAGAACTTCAGGAATGGCTCACTTCTTAGGGTCATCCCTGATTTCATGGGGTACCAAGAAACAAAATTCAGTGGCTCTCTCCACAGCTGAAGTTGAATATGTTATTGCTACATCATGTTGTGCACAAATTCTGTGTATTAATCAATAGCTTAAGGATTTTAGAATCCTCTCAGATTGTATTTCTTTATATTGTGACAACAACACTAGTGCAGTCTGTATGGCAAAGAATTTATTATAGCGCACAAGAACAAATCATATTAATGTTAGACATCACTTATTAAGGGATAATATGGAAAAGGGATTGATCAAGATCATTTTCTATAGCACTGATGATCAGATTGCAATTATCTTTACAAAAGCTCTTGATAGGGAACCTTTTGAAAGAAATAAGTCCAGGCTAAGATTGATGAGACCTAGTTGAATGCTACTCTTCTTCTTCCTCTTATTTTAGATTTGATTTAGTAGTTAGATCTCTAGGTTAGACACTACATCTGCCCTTGGTTTCCTGCTCTACCTCTTTAATGATTCTAAAAGGGGGAAATATATTTAAGTAGTTATAGGGTTGGGTATAGTTATGGATGTGTGGTTTATGGGGTTATGTTGATGATGATAAGGGTTCTCTTATTCAGGGGGGAACTTAATTGCTTGCTAATAGAGGGGATAAGGTAAAGCATACTTATATTTTTATAGGCATCAGCAATAAAGGGAGTTGGTTGGGCAAACTGGTCTGGTTTGTGGTGTATGGCTTATATATGTTGTTGAGGTGTAGATTGATCTGTGTAGAAGTTGATGAAGAAGCTGAGTCTGCTGAATTGTTTGTATGGGTTTGTCATCATTAAAAAGAAGGAAATTATTAAGTCTTTAGTTTTTATTATTGATAAATTCATAGTGTTTGGGAACTGTTCCTTAGGTATTTATTTGGACAAAAACATCTACACATTAGGAAATAGGTTGGGCTCACCTGTTGCTATCACAGTCAACAGTCCAGCTAACATAGAGTACAAAAGTTTAAGAAAAGCTGCTTTCACCTTTTTGCCTCAACCAATGAAATCTGTTTGAAACATCCTGGGTTCTGGTCCTTAAAAATTTCCTGAGTTTTAGCTTCTGAGCTCATGAAAACTCCCCTGTCTCAATTGAGGACAATATTGATAGGACACGCTCTACTCATGGGATCCATACTTGGTCTAGGGGTTCAGTTCTGGACTATGCTGGAGTTCTTCCAGTTCCTTCTAGTCCATCTTAGACTCCACAGTCTGAAGTGATGAATACTGAGTTTTGTCAATCTATTCATATATTGGCTCAATTGGTAGCTACTCAGCCTGAGCGTGGTGTTCCTCTTACTCCATCTTCTGAACAAGGGTTGGCCATCACATAAGGCTGAACTCTTCGACCTTTACTGGTGTTAAGGTTTAGGAGGATCCTCAAGGTTTTATGGATGATATGGAAAAGATCTTCCATATATATACATGCTATAAATATGGAAGGCATGAAGTTTGCTGCCTACCAGCTGAAGGATGTGGCGTACCAATCGTACGAGGAATGGGATCATGAAAGGGGTAGCAATGATGAGTCATCTCTATGGGAAGATTTTTCTAATGCTTTTCTATACCACTTCTTTTCTCAAGAGTTGAGGGAAGCAAGGACGGAAGAGTTTTTTAATTTGAAGCAAGGTAAGATGTCAGTCAAGGAGTATGCCTTGAAGTTTCACCAGTTGTCTCGGTATGTTCCAGAGATGGTTTCTAGTATGTAGGGTAGGATGAGAAAGTTTGCTTTCAAGTTTTTTAGAAAGTTGATATTAGAGAGTAAAGCTACCTTTTTGACCAAGGATATAGATATCGTCAGGCTGATTGTGTACATACAACAGGTAGAAGAAGAGAAGAAGAAGCGGGCTGAAATAGGGGTTAGGAAGGGCAAGAAGTTTAGGTTTTTTGAGTAGGATGGTGGCCAGTCGCAGAGTGAAAAAAATGGTGGTAAATAGCTCAAGAAGAAGTGGGGCAATTCTGTATCTTACTCGATGGCAAGCACTCCCTAACCAAAGCCATTGGGTGATAGGTATTTCCATGGTGGCTATAACTTCAGGGAACAGGGTGCCCAATCTTAGGATAGTGGGGCCTAGTCATCTCCATCATACCTCTCTGCAGGTTTTATAGTAGATTGCATTGGGGTTTCTATGATGAGAGGAGGGACAAGTGCTTCAATTGTGGTCATCCAAGGCATATGCTTAGAATATTTCCTATTGGTAAGGTTGATTTAGGAGAGAACAAGGTTCCAGTTGCTTCATCATCATCTCCAGCACCAAAGGGTGCACCATCTAGCTTTGGCACTGGTTGAAACTGACTTTATGCTCTTACTACTCGATAGGTGTCTGAGGCATCATCTGATGTCATGACTAGTACATTTAAAATCTTTTCTCCTAATGCATATTGTTTACTTGATCCAGGGTCCACTCTCTTTTATGTTATCCTATTTTTGGCTGTGCATTTTGGTTTTAGTCTAGAGTGTGTTTTAGATCTTTTTTCTATATCTACCTCGATAGTGACTCTGTGATTGGTAGAAGATTCTATCGAGGATGTATGGTATCTATTGGTTTAAAGAAAATCTGGTGGATGTATTTGAATTAGATATGGTGCATTTTGATGTCATATTGGGGATGGATTGGTTGGACTTTTGTAATTCTTCTCTAGACTATAGGGCCCATAAGGTTGTCTTTAAATTCCCTGATAAACTGGTTTTTGAGTGGGAGGGTGGTTCCCTAGCTCCTAAGTGGAAGTTCATATGTTATCTTAGATCTCAGAGATTAATCTTCAAGGGGTGTCACTATCATCTAGTTCGGGTTAAGAGTTCTAACTTGGATAGTCCTTCTTTGCATTCTTCTCTAGTGGCGAGTGAATTTCCAGAGGTTTATCCTGATGAACTTCCTGGTATTTCTCCTAATAGGGAGATTGAGTTTGGGATTGCTCGTGTTTTGGACACTTGTCCAGTTTTTATTCCTTCGTATAGAATAGCTCTGATTGAGTTGAAGGAGCTTGAGGATCAACTCAAGGATCTTTTGAATACGGGTTTCATCCATCCTAGTGTGTCCCTATGGGATGCACCGGTGTTATTCGTACATAAGAAAGATGGTTCCCTTTGGGTGTGTATTGATTACCAACAGTTGAATAAGGTAACTGTAAAGAATAAGTATCCTTTTCCAAGGATAGATGATTTTTTTGATTGGTTGCAGGGTGCTAAGTTTTTCTCCAAAATTAACCTTTGATCCATGTATCGTATGTTAAATATTAGGGAGGAGGATATCTCTAAGACTGCCTTTCGTACCCTGTATGGGTACTTTGAGTTTTTGATTGTCTTTTGGTTTGACCAATGCCCCGACAAAATTCATGGATTTGATGAATAGTGTCCCATCAGTTTTTGGGCTTGTTCGTCGTTATTTTCATAGACAATATTCTTGTAAATTCTAAGAGCGATGTGGATTATGTGAATCACCTCCGCATTGTATTGCAGACCTTGAAGGAGTAGCAGTTGTATGCCAAGTTTTCGACATGTGAATTCTAGTTGAACGTTGGTGGGTTATATTATTTCTAGTAAAGGGATTATGATGGATCTGCAAAAGGTTATAGTGGTTAATAAGTGGTCTAAACCCATGACTCCAATTGATATTCAGAGCTTCTTGGGTTTAGCTGGTTATTACAGAAGGTTTATGGAAAGTTTTTCGACTATAGATGCCCCATTGACTAAATTGACTCAGAAAAAGGTAAAGTTCTTATGGTTAAATGCTTGTGAGGAGAGTTTCAAAAAGTTGAAGGATAAGCTAACTTTGGTTCCAGTTTTGACTTTGCTTGAAGGCACTGATGGGTTTGTAGTCTACTGTAATATATCTCGTGTGGGGCTTGGGTGTGTTCTGATGCAGCATGGTAAGGTGATAGCTTATGCCTCTAGGCAGTTAAAGGTTTATGAGAGGAATTATCTTACACATGACTTAGAATTATTAGTTGTAGTTTTTGTATTGAAAATATGGCATCACTATTTGTATAGAGTGCATGTGGATATCTTTTCTGATCATAAAAGCCTTCAATATGTGTTTACTTAGAAAGAGCTTAACCTCAGGCAAATGAGATAGATTGAGATGCTCATGGATTATGATATGAGTCTTCACTACCATCCAGTTAAAGATAATGTAGTTATTAATGCTCTTAGCAGGTTATCTAAGAGAAGTCTAGCTCATGTGGATAATGAGAAATGGGACATAGGGAAGGACATTCACCATTTGGCTAACCTTGGAGTTTACCTCTTGGATTCTGAGGATGGTATTATGTTTATTCAAAAAGTGGTACAGTCATATGTTGGTACTGAAATCAAGGAAAAACAAGTGTTAGATCCTGTGTTAATGAGGATCAAATATGATATTGGTGGTCAGAAGGTAATGGCCTTTGAGATTAGTGGTGATGGTACTTTACAGTACTAAGGGAGGTTATGTATTCTCGATGTTGATGGATTACGTGAGAGGATCTTGGCTAAGGCATGTGAGTCCTGCTATGTGGTTCATCCTGGTTTGATGAAAATGTATCATGACCTTAAGAAGAGGTATTGGTGGAATAATATGAAGAGGGACATGGCTAATTTCATGGACAAGTGTATGATGTGTCAACAAGTGAAAGTTGATCACATGAGGCCCGGAGGACTGTATTAAGAAATTGAGTTGCCAGAACAAAAATGGGAAGTAATCAATATGGATTTCATTACCAATGTTCCTCGGTCTTAGAACCAATTTGATTTGATTTGGGTCATTGTGGATAGGATGACAAAGTTTGCTCCCTTCTTGCTAGTAAGGACTAACTTCTCGGCTGAGGATTATGTGAGGTTGTATCTTTATGAGATTGTGAAACTGTATAAGGTGCCAGTTTCTATCATCTCAAATCGTGGTATAAAGTTTACATCTCACTTGTAGCGGTCATTTTAGAAAGGTTTGGGGACTAAGGTGATTCTTAGTACTGCTTTTCACGTATAGTCAGATGGGAAAGTAGAAAGGACTATTCAGACATTAGAGAACATGCTTCGTGCTTGTGTGATTGACTACAGTGGTAGTTGGGTTGAGCATTTTCCTCTTGTAGAGTTTGCCTATAATAATATCTACCACAGTGGTATTAGGATGGCTCCATTTGAGGCCTTGTTGGCAAGAGGTGCAGACCTCCTACATGATGGTTTGAGGTTGGTGAGGCAGAAATGTTTGGCACAGATTTGGTCCACCAAGCCATGGAAAAGGTGAAGGTGATTCGGTATAGGCTTAAGGCTTCCCAAAGTCGCCAAAAGTCCTATGCAGATATGAGATGATGAGAGTTAGAGTTCTGGGTTAGGAATAAGGTGTTCCTAAAGGTAAAGGGAGTGATGCAGTTTGGTAAGAAGGGGAAGCTCAGTTCTCGATATATGGGTCTTTACTTGGTTATGAGAAGGTTGGTAAGGTTGCGTATAAACTGGAGTTTCCTTCTAGTTTGAGCCTTATTCACTCGGTATTCCATGTGTCTATGTTGAGGAAATGTATTAGTGATCCAGCGCAGATTGTGCCTATCAAGGATATTGGTATTTTGAATTTCTTATCTTATTAAGAGGTCTCGATTGAGATCTTGGATCAGCTGGTTTGTCGATGGCAGACCAAGGATGTAGCTTCGGTTAAGGTTCTATAGAGGAACCACAAGGTTGAAGAGGTTACTTGGGAAGTGGAAGAGGACATAAAGTCCAAGTATCCTTTTCTGTTTTCTTCTCCAGAAATTCATGATGAAGGTATGTGTTCTTTACAACGTCTTTGTTTTCAAAATTTGTTAAACAAAATATTGATTCCTTGGTATCTCGGTTTACTATCTTATAGGTAAGGGTAGAGATGTTTAGGGGTTTAGATTGTGAGTACTTCCTTGTTCCATCATTCGAGGACGAATGATCCAAGTGGGGGAGAATTGAAACACCCTGGGTTCTGTTCCTTAGAAATTTCTTAAGTTTGAGTTTGTGGACATCATACAACTTGTGGGTACTTATCATATGATATGGGTAAGATTTAGAGTGGTCTTGGTCGTATGTTACTCAGTGTGGTTTTGGTTGGTTTCTGTCCAAGGTAATAGTGGACATCATAAGGATCGTATGGAGATAGTACGAGTGGTATAGTGCAATTCCTACATTGCCTAGTATCAATCCTCTTGGATTCTGTCCTGGATACGATTTGAGGGTACTAGTCGTATGATATGGGTACGACTTAGCCTAGAGAATTCGTATGGTGGGTAGTGTGTGATGCCCAAAATTTTATCTAGAGTACGAGTGATGTGTACCACTCGTATATTGTGGGTAAGGTTTTGGGGGGTCGTACCCTCCTACGCATAATTTTCAGCTTTTAAGTTGAGGGTATTCTGGACATTTCCCCTCTTTCCCAGCTAAGGGAATCATAGCTATCAAAAACACATCAAATAGCCTTTCAAACACTCTCGAATCTCTCTCAAGCTTTCGATTCAAGAAAGGGCTAGGGTTTCTTCAATGTGATCAATTAGGGGCTTTCAAGAGCAAATCTCTCCATCTTCCTTCATAACTATGGCATGTTACTCCTCCCTCGTTGTTATTTCAACTAAATTCATGTTTTAATGTATGGTCTTCATGATTAAATTTTGGGTATTGTTTGGTTTTAAAGTATATGTCTGGAGTTTTTGTTGTTATTGGTTGGATAATATTTTTCCAGGTTTTAATTATGGTTTTTATGATATATTTATGGTTTTGAACATATGGTTGCATGGGAATGGTCAATTGGTACTTGGTTTGGTTCTGGAAACCATATGCCCTCAACATGTTTGTTAAAATGCCAATGAGAATTTTTTTGTCACATAGTTTGACTTTTATTGAAAACCTTGCATTACATAATATGGTAATGGAACCTAAATTGGTTTAAATGGTTTTAAATAGATTAGGAACGCCTTGGTGGTCGTGGCTTGGTTTAATTGGAATACTTTTTTGGTACATGAGTATCCCCTAAGTGTTGGCTAATTACATTGCTTGCAAGCTATAGCTAGTATGATGATACCACTTCATAATGCCTTGGTTAAATACATGGATTTGGTGGTCTGGTTATGTACTAAAGGCTTTATTTGGGCATATCTAACCATGAAGGTGTAAGTCCAATGAATGGACATTGGAAACTTATGTTTGCCGACATGAGGGTTGGTCATGGTGATCGTATACTTGTGGGGTACATGGAAATCCCCTAAGTTATGATTATATATATGTATCATAATGGGTGAAGGTAACACTGGACCCATATAGACTGTGGGTGGTTTTAGGATGGTCAAGCAACACATCCCAAGTTAAATATTTAAATACATGCTAAACCCAATTTCCTTTCTCATCATAGATTTTATATATATATATATATATATATATATATGTATGTATATATATATATATGTATGGATGGATGGATGGATGTGATTTTATAAGGTTATTTAGTTGGTTTTAAATATTGACATTATTTTATCCTTACTCCTGAATACGTGCTAGCGTTCACCCACTAACCCATCTTTGGGCATTGTATCCCCACGCGTTGTAGGAACCGACCATACTACTCCGCTTGTTTAGTGACTTGGATTTGGGGGTAGATTTGTGTTGGATTGAAGGGGTGAGCTTCTATACACTGGAAGCTCCATTCATGTTATGGTATTCTCTACATACTTTAATTATTTCTTAGAATTTGGTTTTTGTCTATGGTTAGGGGCATGTCCCGATCGAATGTTATTTTGATTTTGGTTAGAGGCTTTGTGAGACTACTTTGGGTTAGCATGGGCGGTGTCGGTAGTGGTGTTGGGCTTGGCATTGGTATTGGTATTGGAGCTGACACCATTTGACTGTATTTTATTTGTAATTGTTCTATCTTATTATGTCATATGTCTGTGTGTGTATATATATATATTCGAAATTCATCCGACTTATGGTGTAGGGCGGTAATGGTTAGGGGTTGGGGGTGGTCTTCGGTTCTAGGCAGGGCTCAAGGTAGCCAACATGACTAGGCCCTGGTTTGGGTCGTGTCACTCTCCTAGGTTTTCTTGTGTCATAATATATATTTCTCATCTTCCTCTATAAGAAAACCAACACTTCCATATACTCACAATTATATATCTTTCCAAAGTGATGCAGTACTGCATCAAAGGCTGGAACTTTAATAGGGAACCTGTTGCCTATCAAGTTGTATCTTTATTTCTTTGTTTTTTTAATTTTGTGCTTAAACACTTGCATACACTTGCTTGTGATTGAAGTAGGTGTTCAGATGAAAACCTTCCCCTTGTAATCATCTAGAGTTAGGTGATTTTCCAAGCTAGAGTTGGCTTGAGGAGACCAGTTAGAGTTAGCTGGCAGTGGAAGAGTAGAGTTATTACTTGGTTTCCTTGTAATAGAGTTATTGCTAGGAAACAAAGGATTAGGAGGTTAATCCTTAGAGTCTATCCAAGAAGTTGCTGGAATATTATGGAGCTTAGAAATCCTGGAGGCAGGTCGTGGTTTTTCTCCCTTGAGCAAGGAGTTTCCACGTAAAAAATCTTGCGTCCCTTATTTTACTGTATTCCTGGTCTTCTACTTTATTTATATCTTAGTTCTTGTTGTGTGTCTAAATCTAGGAACAGTTCCCTGACCTAAGGAGCAACTCACCCAAACCCTTCAGGAAATTTGAAAACATTACACAAGCATGAATGCACAAGATTATAATGTAAAACATTGCAATGTGAGTAATAGAACACAAAGAAATGAGAAATAGCAGATTTAGGACTTAAACATCAAGTTTTATTTTTTGCAGATTAGTACAGAATTGAAATGAGGTACCACATACGCGGTCTTAGGTTGCTTTTACAAACATCGATTTCACAATTGGGGGCTGTTTTCCTAGTCTTCACGTAAGAGCTCAGAGGTCACTTTTGTGACACTAGCTTAAGCAAAGGAAGGGCCACTTAAGTGGACCCTTTGTCCCCAACAACAACACAAATTTTTTAACCATTTTGAATCAACACAATTTATTGCTCATAAAGACATGGTTATTATTCAATTCAAGCATCAATCATGAATTTTCCACAAATCAAAACATAGAACTCTCACAGACTAAAAATTAGAAACTTGTATGTATAAACTTTTTCAACTATTAAAACAATACACGAGTACTCAAGAATTTCTCATGGTTTACACTAAGATGTACATTCTAAACCCATTTTTTTCACATAACCTACATGGATTTATCAATTTACATTAGAAAATAGCACCAAATTTTCTAATCTGATCAGTGGGAATAAAAAGAAAGACGAGATTAATATAGATTACAAACTCAATAGTAAAAGGGTACAGAAACATACCTGGCTCATGCAGAAGGCATTGAAGGTTAGAAAGTGTTTAAGATCAAAGAAGGAAAAATGTGAATAAGCCTTTGAAATTTGGGTATTTGAACCTGGGGGTATTTTGAATGTCGGGTACCACGTAAGCGGTCTATTGATCGCTTAAGCGATCATGATTTTGAACCGTTGGGAGCCATTTAAGCGGGCTTTTGACTGCTTAAGTGATCATGACCGAGATTGACCATTTTCTTAAGTAATAGGGTGGTCTTATAAGCGACCTTGGCCTTTTTGTTGACTATTTGCTTAACCATACATTTGTTCACTTTTGCTCTACCCGAGATCCTCCGGCACTAACAAAAACCTATTCAACTCCAATATTTAAGGTGGTATGATGTATTCCAAATTTTACCTCCTAAAAAGTACAACATGGTCGATTATCAAATATATAACCCAACTAGGTTGGGGTAAAACCCATAGGGAATAGGACAAAAATCAATCAAAAGATCATTAATGTAGCTAGAAACTACAAAAAGTAAATGGGGGTTTTGTAAGAACAGTAGTAATAGTAACAATGCTGGCAAATATAGTTGTTATTAGTAGGAGATGATCACTAGGATTGTGTTCCCCTAACTTCATAACTCTATAGACTTATCATGCTCATCAAACTATCTCAATGTCATGCATGTAGAATCTAAAAAGTTATGTTTCTATCACATAGCCGTCTTTTGACCTTAGCTTGGATGAATTTCACTCGTTTCATCTTAGTCTCAGAGTTTTACATTACTAACCCTTATTTTAGATCCCAGATTAACTATCTCGTCTGGGACTCAAGTTAATTAGTTTAAGGTTGATAGCTTCAAATTGCTATTGTGATCTTTGTTTCATAATCTCAATCTCTCTCTTTAGTTAGTATCGAATACATGTAAGCTTATAACATTTGCAACCATTAATAAAGCAATCAATGCAAAGAAAACCACAATACATGCAAGAACACCAATCAAGAATAACTTTGCACTTCCTATACTTTATTATCCATCAAGGTTCACACAACCCTAGTTATGGGTTTTAGCTACTGATGAAAGTAAGAACAAACATATAATCATAATTGAAAGTATATGAATGATCTAACAAATAATTAAGAATGAAAACCAATATCTCAACTTTATATCAAATTTTAAACACAAAGAACAGGAATTCCAAGATCAAAAGTGCATCTTAGAACTCAAAATAATGTAATAAGTATGTAAAGTGTGTAACCTGATAATAAAACATCTAAGTGATGTTTATAATTACATCAGAAAACCTATTCAAAACAAAGTAGGAAAATAGAGTTAGCACCAACCTACAACTCCACTTACGGGTCGTAGGTAGTACCTGCAGTCCATAGGTGAGTTTGTAGGAATCAGAGGGATCTTTATCATTCAGAACTCCTAACTATGATGGGTACCTACAGGGCTATAGGTAGTACCTAAGCCTCATAGGTAGGGCCTATAGGAGTCAGACTCAGGATTCAGCTCTCATAACTTGAACTCTGCTACCTACGTGGGCTAACTACGGTCCTCTAGGTTGCTTTTCTGCTTTACTTCATCACTTTTTGCTTCTTCTCAACTTTGAATCCTATTCTCCTGCAAAACTAACATAAAACTTATTACATATGACAAATAGGTCTAAGTACTTGCATATTTCCTAATTTTAAGCATCAAAAGTGGCATGAAACCGTGGCGCATCATCACCCTTATCTTTGAACATTTGTATTTTCTCTGGAAAATAACACATAACAAAGAAACACGATGCTTAACTAAAAGAAACCTAAGGCATCAACGAGCCTGCCTTTCTTCTCTATGAGAAAAGGAAGTTTAGCTCAAAACTCTTACCCTTCCTATTTGCAACTTTAAACCACTATGTGGACTAGTGTAGTACAACATTATGACACAAGGGGATCAAGTAGTGGCATTACAGTAGCCACAAAAAAAAACAAGCGTATATGTAATTTACAAAACTCGTATAGATAAAATGTTAACAATAAAATCATGTACCCTCACAACAAAGAATTCCCAACTCTTACAGTATTATCATGTATGTCAATTCAAGGTATTGTATTAAGACACTCACACTATCTTAGGAAGCTCCAACATTGTGCATAAAATACCATAGGCTTGCCCTTATTTTTTGTACCTTAGTTTTTCAAACTGTTGGACTGGGATCACTATAGGGATTTTCTGGGCTTGTAATGTAGGATTGGGGACAGGTATGGTACATATGGGATATAGTGACTCGCCTTCCTTGATATTGCACTTACATTCTTGGATCCACTTCTCAACATACTTCTTTTATTTCTCCTTTATTACTAATTCATATTAGGTGTGATTTTCTTCTTGCTTCTCATTTATTCACTTCTCTTTTTCTTCTTTTTTCTTTCAAATTTATTCATCACACCAAACTATACTTGCTTTTTTTTATTCAACACCCATCTGCATACCTAATTTTAACCATGCATTCCTACGATAGCCACCCTCAACTTGGGCAATTTGCCTGAGTTAAGGTGACAGTATCCAAGGAGGGACCAAGGCCAAAATAGGTTCATTGTAATTAAATAGGAAGGTGAAAAGGTGAAAACAAGAAAATAGGTCAACTTAGGCTCAAATAAGGGATTAAGGGATACTTATTCTTATTTTGATAGTCCTTTAGGCTAAAAGAGGACAAATTCAAAAATGGCTTATGATCAAGTTTTAACCAACTATCCTACGACCATGGCAAGACCAACTGGTCAAGTTTTGAATTAAATGCATAAAATGAAATCAGTAAATGCCTTACACACTTATGGTACAGGTTTATATTATCAACTACTACCTATTTAGTTCATGAAAAGCTATGCTTTGATTATTTTATCCCTAATATGCCATAACAAGATTCGAACAATGGTCACACATATATTTACATCACAGTTTGCAAAATTCTTTGGAAAGGTATTATTGTTTTAAATTCTTAGAAACACAAAAAAATATATGTCGACTGCACTTAGGTTTCTTCTGTTCCTTCGAATTAAATATAAACAGAACATAACGCATAATATGTCACAAAATGAAACCTAAACATGCTGACTCAACTACGATAACACACCCCGGGGAAAAAAGACATATTAAAAAAATCCCCAAGAGGACATCTAGATCCACAAGTAAACCTACCCTCATCAAATAAGCATGCATTATCCCCAATGTATTAGGCCACCGTAAAGCAAGAGAGTTAGAAACATACCCGTGGCACCTTTGGTGCGTAGATCAGATGTCAATCTCAAATAACATGAATTGTCACTATTGTAAAAATAACAAGACACCTTGGGTTGCCTCCCAAGCAGCGCCTGATTTATTTTCGCGGCATGACGTAGGGACATTGATTACTCAAACCTCATTAATGTAGCCATAAGGTTGTTCTCTAGGGTTATCAACATTGTTTATTACCAAAACCACCCTCATATCAGTTGGTTGCTTCATTGTTCTGCGCACATTGAACATGTCTTCCTTATTATTCAACCTGAACTTAAGCTCACCACTTTTCATCCACCAATACTCTACCAGTGACTAAAAGTGGTATCTATAAAATTATGGCCATCTCAAAATCAACCACACAATCAAGATAACAAAGTCGGACAGAAAGATGTAGTTGTTTACTTTTACCAACACATCAAAGAATATGCCCACGGGTTTCTTAACTGTACGGTCTGCCATTAATAATCACATCATCATGGGTTCAGGGGGGTCTTAAACCCAATTGATTGAAAACTACCAGTGAAATAAATTAATTCCTGAACCCTATCACACAAAGCCATAGAAAATATAGATGACCCATCGTATAAGGAATTAGAAAGGCATCGGGTTACCTTTCTTTTGCACAAGAGATCAAGATATAATCACCCTATAATGGTGCACACAAACTGCATCCTCATGATTGATAGTTCTCTTCTTTGACACCAAATTCTTTAAAAATTTTGCATATCCAGTCATTTGCTCAAGAGCTTTAAGAAGAGGGATGTGCACACTCAACTTCTTCAACATAGCAATAAACTTCTTATGCTTCCCTTCTTTGTCTTTCTGCTTCAATCTTTGGGGAAATATGGGAGAGGTTATGAAATAGTGTTCAAGGATGGTTCGAACTCCTTACCCTTCCCTTTATTATTTAGGTCATTTCTCAACACCCTTTGATTTTTACAATGTCTCATTGTTAGTCACCATCTTATCCATTTTAGCTTTGGGTGCATTCTCAACATGCATGATATCATTCCTTACCTCATCAATGATAGAAATATGGGGATCAATAGTGCTTTACCACTCCGAGTAGTAATATCTAGGCAGTGATTATCATTCTTGGGATTCTAAATGGTATTGCTCAAAAGCGTGCTCGGTTAACATTGATTTAATGTAGTTGATATCTGACCAAACTACTGTTCAAGTTACTTAATAACAGTGGAATAAGATTCTTCTCTCTATATCATCCCTGATATATTTGCCTTAATCTCCTTAAGGCAACTCTCTTGGCTCTCTTGACCATTAACCAACTTGGCAACCAATACTTCCATCCTCAAGTCAGCGATTCCCCGGTTGAATATATAGACCACTCTTCTTATGATAATTATCCTTTGTCCTTTAGTCACCATCTATCTCAGCTTTTGTACCTATACCCATCTCTATAATAGTTTCGACCTTGATTCTCTTTCCTGGAGTTCCAAGTATCCTGAGTGTAGCCTTGGCCCTTGGCTTGAAAATATTCCATCTCTCTATTCAAGTACTTTGTTTTCTCCTAAAAGTCAGACTTATTATGTCTAATAGATTTACATCGTGCACCTACTATATTCACCTTTTATGCTTCCATAGTTGTACACTACTTTGTAATCAAACCTATCTCTGCCCTCAGTTGTGCTACCTCTTGAGCTAATGTCTCACCTAGGGCTCTCTGCTCACTATAAGCACCAATATGATATGTATTTGCTCCTCTATCTGCCTCCAGAGTATGCCATCATCAATTGATTTCAGTGATTTGGTCCAAGATTTCTGCATCATGCTTCCAACAAAGACTCATAAAAGTCCCACTAGTTATACTAGCAACAACAACTTTGGTGTTTGAATTAAGGGCTCTATTGAATATCTCAACATAATTCCTCCCAAAAATTTTATTATTGGGAACATTCATCAGTTTCTTCTTGAACCTCAACCAAGTCTCATACAGTACCTTAGAATGCAATTGTCGATAATTAAAAATCTCATCCTTCAACTGAAATTTTCAAGAAGAAGGGAAGAATATGTCCAATAATAGTGTTCACTACTCATTCCAAGTTTTAATGGACCCATGAGGTAGTTCCCCTAAATATAAAGTCGTTTCACTTGTAAGAGAGAATGGGAACAACCTAAGTCTCAAAGCTTCCTGACTCACCCCTGGTAGATTATACAAAGTACAAATCTAAATAAAGTTCATAATGTGTACGTTCGCATCATCAGTCGGCTAACCATCAAATACACCCTTCAGATTAAGCAACTAAATCATTGCACTTGTAATGTCAAATTTTTTTCCTTGGGGTGACACTGTAAGAATGATAACTCCTCTCTCAATCAATTCAACATACCCTAAATCTTCTTCCAGATCACCATACACTAGCAAATACTAGTAAGTGGATGGTCGAACTCTATCTCTTCTAAGTCTATCCCTGTCTAGTGCTGCTTGATGATTTGATTCCTCATGTCTATCTGTTTCCTCAGCACATCGAGCTAATACTAACCCCACATTCTTTTCTGCTAATATCTAATTAGTGGTTTTCTCTACTGTTTCATGAACACAAGTCAGAGGTGCTCATTTAGCTTTGGATCATCCTAATTCCCTTTATGTCTGGACCCATTCTTATACTCTTCTATCTTATGATTTTGTCCTAAGGTCCATTCAAGCTCAGGATAAAAAAAAATCAGGAGATTACCTTGGACTCTTAGTGTTGGTCATACATCGATGTATACCCTAAAAATTAGTGAAAAACCAAAAACCAAGAATCTCAATCAATTAATTCATAACCATATTCCCTGACAACAAAGTCAAAATTTAATGTTTCCCAAATTATACCATCTAGAAAGTATAGTTCTGTCGCTTGTCAAATATAGAACCCAACAAGGTTGGGGTTGAAACTACAGGGAATAGGAAGGAAATCAATTAGAAAATTACTGATGTAGCTGGAAAGTATAGAAAGTAAATGGGAGAGGAGTTGTAAGAGAAGTAGTAATAGTAATAATGTTGGAAAATAGGGTTGTTATCAGTATGAAATGATCACTAGGATTGTGTTCCCCCTGATTTCTTAACTCTGTAAACTTATCGTGCTCGTTAAACTATCTCAGTGACTTGCATATAGAATTTAAACAGTTATGTATCACCTGGTATTCTATTAACCTTGGCTTGGGTGTATTTTACTCATCTTCTCTCGGTCTCAGAGTGTCGCATTACTAGCCATTGTTCTGGATCCAAAATTAACTATCTCCTCTTAGTCTCAAGTTAATTAGATGAAAGTTAGTATTTTCAAATTATTGTTGTGATATTTTTTCTTTATCACAACCTCTCTCTTGAGTTAGTATCGAATACAGAAGGTTTTCTAACATTTGCAACCGTTAAGAAAACAATCAAAGTGAATAAAACCAGAATACATACAGGAACACCAATCAAGAATGACTTTGCACTTCCTCTACTTTATTAATTCCTCAGGGTTCCCACAACCCTAGTTATGAGGTTTAGATTCTCATGATCGTAATAACATACATATAATTCATAATTTAAAGCATATGAAAGATATCACAAATAATTAAGAATAAAACCAAAATCTCAACTTTATACCAAATCCCAAAAATCAAGAACAAGAATTCCAATATCAAAATTGTATCTTAGAACTCAAAATAATGTTATAAGTATGTAACGTTCGTAACTTGATATTAAAACATCAAAGGGGTAATTGTAGTTACGTCAAAAAACCTAAAAAATCTATCCAAATAAAATGGGAAAATAAAGTCGACACCAACCTTAGACCCCACTTACAGGTCGTAGGTAGTTCCTAGGGTCCATAGGAATAAGAGGGATCTTCAGCTTTTTGAACCCCTACCTACGAGGGGTACCAATAAGGCTGTAGGTAGTACCTATGCCTCATAGGTAGGGTCCATAGAAGTCAGACTCAAGCTTCAACTCTCAGAACTTCAACTCTACTACCTATGTGGGCCACCTATGCATTCGTAGGTAGCTTTTCTGCTTTACTTCATCACTTTTTGCACCTTCTCTTCTTTGGACCTTGTTTTCGTGCAAAACTAACATGAAAACACATCACATCTTAAAAAAGGCCTAAGTACTTGTATAATTTCCCATTTTAAGTATCACAAGTTCCATAAAACCATGGCACATCATGGTACAACCCCAAACTAAATTATAATAAACTTTTTGCATCCAAACCTGCTCAAATCATTTTTAAAAGCTCTAATAAATTTTGTGGATTAGTCAAAAATAAATCCTAAACTATTTCAAATATTAAAATTCAAGAAATAAAAGTAAATTATTTTTGAAATGATGGGTTGTCTCCCATCTGTTAGTTGATTTAACATCTAACATGACACAAGCAACCTCACTATTTAGGTCTCCAATTAGTGGATTTTAATCTTTGAACCAACTTTAGGTCAAAATCTCTTTGAGGCACTTTGATCAAAGGAAAGGAAGTGACGAAACGAACTCTATCTCACCACTTTGAAGAGTTGAAACTTTCACCAACTTCATATCAAACTTACGTATAGGCTAATTGGGCATTGGTGAGAACATCAATAGACAACTAGTTAGACTCCCAATTTGGTATTTCCTAGACTCCAAGTGAGTGACGTCATTTCACCCTCTTGGAATGACAAACTCCAAAATATAGAGATTTGTCCCTCATATCCGAAATTCTTTATTGACCCAGATTGTTCAACTTTCATCACATCCGCTAAGCATAATATTTAACAGTGATTGGAATGAGATCGCCTTTCCATTTCTGGATTTTCTTTATTCTTGACAGTTTCACCCCAAAATGTACTAGAGTCTTCACAAAGAATTTTCTTGGATTTTTCTTGCAACTCTAGTATCACTTCTTTAATTTTGGCATCCTTTATTATCTTTGATTTGGTAGGTTAGAAAATCACCATGAATTCTTTAAAATCAAGCTCACCCTTATCTTCATTAGAAATTATCTTAACACAATTAGGCACAAACATTTGACTTTGAACACTACATGCCTTAATTCTTGCATTCAATTGGATTTTTAATTTTTGGGTAGCCATTTCTAATTGAACCCATAATTGACATCGCTCAATATATATTTTGAGGGATTCATCCCCCATTACTAACATACTGTCAAGTTAATCCTCATGAACTTCAAGTTGTTGAGTTTGCTTTATTGGCCACTTTTGACTCACAATTTCCTTCTTGTCAAGTTTTTCTTCATTGTGAGGCTCAATTGTCTTTTACAAGAGTCCCTTTATGGAAAAATCAATGTTTTAAAAAAATTCATCATCACTATGTTGGACAAAGTCCCACTATTTAGCCAAGACTTTCTCATATTTTTCATTTTTCTCCATTATGCCTTCCAACATCTCCTCTATTTGCTTTCTTGGAGAGTCTAAGATTTCTTATTCTTTTCTTCTTCTTCTTCTTCTTCTAGTTAATCCACTTGTTCACTTTGACAACTTTTATTTGAGTCATTACACATTTTATGCTCAACCACATGTCTTGAAATTCATTTCAAGGATTAGGCACTTCCATGGCACTTGAAAGGTTAGCATCATTATAAATTTAATTTTCTTTTTCACATTTCTTTCTAAATTCCGCCATGAATTGGTGCAAGAGATATACATTCTCACTAGGAATAGAAATAAGGCAGTGTGGGTGTGGTGCATGTTTAAGTGTGTGTGGGTCGGGGTGGGTTATAATAAACGCAGTTGCGGTGAGGGTCAAACTTTTAAAAATAAAAAAATTATGGTGCGGTGCAGGTCGGGTCGGGTTAGGGTATTAAAAATTAAAAATTAGGACACTGGATAGTAAATTTGACTCTTTTCTCTCATCTCCAAAATTAGGATTTAGTGCATCCTCTTACTCTCACTGTCTACAGACTATAGTTTCAAAGACGGCATTAACGCTCAATGATTTCTTCTGCTTTTTTTTGTTTAATTTTTTTTCTACTTTTTCTTCTTGTTTTCATGTTATAACGAGTTACTGTTCAATAAACTCTAACTCTCACAGTGAGACCTTTTTGCTTATTTTATCTTATTTGCTGTAAAAATCAAGATTATCTTACCATTTTGAGTGAATTTGTGCTGATTTTACTGTAAAAGATTCAAGATTTCTTCATTGTTAAGGAGATTTATGCTGACCCTTATGCTGATTTTCTATTATTTGCTGCAAAAATCAAGATTTATTTCTTTCTTGAGTGAATTTATGCTGGCCTCTTTGCTTATTTTGTGTGTTTATAGATAGATAAGTATGGAATCTCAAGTTAAAGAAAATACAATTGATTCATCTTCAAGTTCTCTCCCTCTACCAACTCAACCAACTGAGGGAGAGATCCAAAGGCCTATACAAATGAATGAAATTTTTGAATCTGAAAAAAGAAAATTGAAGTCTAAAGCGTGGAGTCATTTCAAAGTAGTGATGTTCAATGGTTTTCTCCATGGTATTTGTAAGTATTGCAATGCCCATATCAAATAAAGTAGAACTTGTGGTACATCTGTTATGAGAGAACATACTCGTAGATGTCCTAATTAACCAAGTAATTTAGAAAATGAGAGTGGTTCAGGGGGTGATAAAACTAGCCAACATCATTATTTCGAGCAAGATGTGTCACGTAGAGAACTTGCTCATGCCATTATTTTGCATGAGTATCCTTTGTCTATTATTGATCATATAGGATTTAGAAAGTTCATTGCAAGTCTTCAGCGATTGTTCAAAATGGTGTCCAGGAACACAATTAAGAATGACATTTTAAAGATTTTTGACAATTTGAAATCAAAAACTTCTACTTTATTGGAAAAACTTACATGTAGAATTGCAATAACCACTGATATGTGGACTTCTGACAATAATAAAAGGATTCATGGCTATTACAGAACATTTTATTGATGATTCGTAGAAGCTTCAAAGTCATATTTTGAGATATATTTATGTTCCTGCCCCACATGATAAGGATACCTTGTGTGGTGTGTTGCTTAGTTATTTGTTAGAGTGGAATCTTGAAAGAAGAATATGAAGAATTACAGTTAATAATTATAGCATAAACAATGCTATGATGAAGGTCCTATTGAATGAGAAACTTTATAAAGGGGATTTATTATTGATAGGTAGAGTGTTTCATGTGCGTTGTGTCATTCACACCTTGAATTTGATTATACAAGAAGAATTGAAGTTGATAGGTGATGGTATTAGTAATGTGCGTGATAGTGTCTTATATTGGATAAGGTCACTAGGCAGAACTGAAACGTTTGAAGAAGTTGCACAATTGCTATATATTTCCTATAGCAAAAAGTTGGTGTATGATTGTCCCACACGTTGGAACTCAACATATTTAATGTTGCAAGTAGCGCTACACTATAAATATGTGTTTATGAAGTTGAGTCTAACTGACACCGATTATCATTGTTTTCCTACTAAAGAACAATGGAGTGCAACAGAACAAGTTTGTGCTAAGTTGAAGCTATTTTATCATATCACTGAACAATTCTCCAAAAGTCTATATCCAACTTCAAGTTAGTACTTTTCAAAAGTATGTGAAATTAAGATAGAATAGGAAGATTCGGCTAAGATTCTTGATCCTTTGTTAAAATTTAAGAAATATTGGAATAAGATGCATATTTTGATAGGTGTGGCTGCTATCTTTGATCCAAGGTAAAAAATGAAGTTGGTGGAGTTCTATCTTTCCCAAATATATGAAGAAATAGTCGTTTTAAGTAAGATTTAAGAAGTTCGAATCCAATGTTTTGATCTCTTTCAAGAATATAAAAGTAGAGTACCTGATTCACATGATGCATCTATTTCTAATGAAGTTTCTTGTGTTGTTGAGAGAAATCAACTATCTAGCTTTGATAGGTTTGTTGCTTCTAATAGGACTAATGTGGACAGAAGATCTGAGTTGGATTTATACCTAGACGAAAGTGTGTTACCACGAACTCCATCATTTGATAATTTAAGTTGGTGGAAGACAAATGGATTAAATTTCCTACTTTGCAGAAGATGGTTCGTAATCTTTTAGCCATTCCCCTCTCCACTGTTACTTTAGAATCAGTATTTAGCACTAGTGGGAGGTTGATTAGTCCGCATCATAGTAGACTTCATCCAACTGCTTTGGAGGCTTTAATATGTGCTCGCACTTGGTTATGGAATGAACTAAATGGTAAGTGATTCTGTTAATAACTTTTTATGTTAATAAATAATAGTTTTTAATTTTTGATATAATTTTTTTTCAGGTTCAAGTTCAACGGTCGATCAAGTCTCATGTCCAACATTACTTGACGAAGAGGAAGAGCTAGATTCCAATGGACTTACTGGGATGCCGGGGCTATAGCCACTGGCCAGTGCCCATTAGCCAGATTTCGGTGAACTTACGATAAGTTACTTACCATCTTACTAAGCCAGATCCCATTTACAGGTTGAAATGCCAATTCTAAAAATTGTTTTGAGAGAACGTAGTGTTATAATACATACAGCTTATCAATGTTCTGAGTTCCCTGATGTCACCCATATTTTGTTTGTAAGATTTATTTGGATAAGGGTAATTCTTGGCAATTGCACCTTTCCCTGTACAATTATCCCTCCAAAAGTTTGAGTCCCCTTGGTTGATAGTCCAGATTATGTTACTTTAATTTTAGTGTGAGCCATCAAAGGTGTTTCTATGTGTGTGATATTATTTTCGGAACCTCTTTTACCTCAGGGAAGAGAGATAATTTTTGGTTGTTTACTAACTCGATTTATCTACACATTATTTAATTTTTGCCCATTTGTATATGTACCTAGTCCATGTTTACCTGCTATTGGTACCTCAGTTTACCTTGTAAATTATTGTATGCAAATAAATTGTTAAACTATTTGTTCCTGACATACATCTATTTGCTTTATCATATTCACTAACCTTTCTAAAAATCTTATCTCTTGCAGATAAACCGCACAATTGCAAGGATTTTCCCTGTTGTCCTTGACATCAAGAACCTAGAATTCAAGAGGAAGTTGGATAGGATGGTGGAGATAGGATATTAACATAAAACTAATTGTTGTTAGTAAGAGTGATGACATTCCACTGGTGAACAATTTCACAAAGCTCCTTGTTGTGCTATTTGGTTGACAATCTTCTCTGCTGAAGTTCCATTGATATCGTCTTTTTAGTCATGTAGTCTGGCTAAATAGAAAAGCTCTAGACTTCTTAGAATCCACTGAATTATTTATACAAGTTCCTCGTTGTGCTATTTGGTTGATAATCTTCTCTGCTGAAGTTCATCGATATTGTCTTTTGTCATATAGTCTAGCTAATTGGTCAAACTGTTATAAACTTTTTGTAGTCCACTAAATGGAAATTGTGAGCTTGAAAATTGTTCTTAAGGATTGGAAGCTGAAAACTGTGAGAAGATATGCTATGATAAGCACAACATAAGACACTGTTATTCCATTCTATTGGCAAGTAAATGGAAAATGATTGTGGAGCTTAATAATATGTTACCTTTTAGCAATATGAAAACATACAATTTAGGTAAGGAATGGAAAACCATATGGCCTCTGCTTATGTGTATATACTGAATAAGTTGATAATGTTTACACACTGCTAGCAAATAAATATTAATGCCTAATAATGTATAATTTCACCTATGTAATTATTCAACTGGTGTGAAATAAGCTTGAATAAAATGACTAAATTTCATAAATCTTGAATAACTGCACAAACACAATAAGTCAGCCTATTCCCCCTGTCACAATTTTAAAAAAAAATATGATGCGGTGCAATGTGGGTTTGCACGGGTATTGCACGGGGCAGGTTTATGTGGGATTAAAAGACATGCAGTGCGGGGCGATTATCAGATTCGTGGGTTATGAAAATACCCGCACCGCTCTACCTCATTGCCATTCCTAATTCTTACCCATTTTAGTCACCCAATTTAGGATAGTATGATGCATAATTAGGGGAAAGGCATTCAAATTAAGACAATTGTTCTAATGTCCATCTCGACCACCACATAAAGAATAATCATACCGCCTATAGGACTGAGATGGTTCATACACCTCTCTCCTGAGAGCATATTTAAAATCTTTCTAAAAGAGGGGTATAATGTCTCCTAAATTACACCTCTAAGAACGTATAAGGTGGCAGCTTGTCAAATATAAAACCTAACAAGGTTAGGGTCGATCTCATGAGAAATACGTTGAAAATCTATCACGAGCTTACTGATGTAATTGGGAATTACATAAATTAAATGGGGTTTGTAGTAGTAAGAGTAAAGTAATAGTGTTGGGTAATAAGAGTTGTTATAAATATGAGAAAGACACTAGGATTATGTACCCTCTGATTTTATAACTCTGCAGACTTATCATGCTCACAGACTATCTCAGTGCCTTGCATGCGAAATCTAACAAGTTATTTATCACCTAACCATCTCTCGACCTTGGTTTAGATGAATTTTACTCATCTCCTCTCGGTCTCAGAGTGTTGCATTACTAACCCTTGTCCTGGATCTTAGTTTAACTATCTCTTCTCGATCTTAAGTAGATTTAATCAAGTTTGGTAGCTTCAAATTACTATTGAGATTTATTTTTCCTAATATGTATGTCTCTCTCAAGAAAGTATCAAATGCAGGCGAGTTCCTAACATTTACAATCGTCAATAAAGCTGTCAAAATGAAATAAATCCCAATACATGCAAAAACACCAATTTAGAAAGACTTTGCACTTTTTCTACTCTGTTAATCCATCAAGGTTCCCACAACCCTAGTTACGGGGTTTAGCTGCTCATGATTGCAAGAACACATATCGATTTCATGGATGAAAGAATGCAAATGAACTTACGAAGAATAATAATGAAAACCCAAAATCTCAGATTAATATCAAACCCTAAAAATCAAGAACAAAATTCCAATATCAATAATGTATCTTAGAACTCAAAATAATGTAAAAAGTGTATAAAGTGCATAAACTGATAATAAAACATCCAATGGGTATTTATAGATACATCAAAAACCTATCCTAAATAAAGTAGGAAACTTGAGACCGCACTAACCTACGACCCCACTTATGGGTCGTAGGTTGTCCCTATGGGGCGTAAGTAGGCTCGTGGTAATCAGAGGAATCTTCAACCTGCAGATCACCTACCTATGAGGACTACCTATGGTTCGTAGGTAGTACCTACACCTAGTAGGTAGGGGGCATCAGAATTAAGGACATCATCAACTTATAGAACTTTGACTCATCAACCTACATGGCCTACCTACGAGCATGTAGGCACTACCTATGACCCGTAGGTAGGGCTCATAGGTATCCTTCTTATCTCCTTTTTATCTTTTTTGCTTGTTCTTAGCCTCAAACTCTATTTTCCTGCAAAATAAGCACAAAAGCACATCACATATAACAAGAATATCTTAGTACTTGTATAATTTCCTTGTTTTAAGCATCAAAAGTGCCATCTAACCATGACACATCAGGGTCCACCATAATAAGGAAATGGACCATCAAGATAATATTAGCAAGTACCAAAATCATTTTCAATCCATGATGCCATAATGAGAAGTATAACAAAAAAAATACACCTAATACAAAAAATAAGAGAAAATCAAAAACACATATTCACAAGTTTTAATCAAAACAAGTAAGCTAAAATTTCAAACAAACTCAATGCGTCAAATTGTTCTCTGGCAACGGCGCCAAAATTTGATGATGCTCAAATTATACCCCTAATGCGTAAGTGATCGTCATCAATATTGTAACCCAACTAGAGTTGGGGTCGAATCCTTAGGGAATAAAGACAAAAAATTCAAGCTTGAGGATTAGAAGTCAACTAGAAGTTGGCCCGTAATGCAGTGTAAAACAAACATGAAATTAAAATTAGGGGTTGTTTTTATACATTTTAAGAGCTAACAATTTTATCATAGTGAGAATAAAATTTCAAAGCTAGTAATGATTAGAGTTTAACCAAATGTGAATATGACTTTGGGTTATGCTTTACTAGGTGTGGGTTCATGCATGGTTAATAGGATATTTTTTAAAATTTAGCTAAAACTCATGGGTAGGCTATATTATGGGTCTTTAGTATCAATTTGTCAATCAAACACCAAAATATCACAAATGAGTTCTTTCAAACACCTCATAAGTGTGGTTATTTGAACAATCTATGGCCTCAATTAGTATCCTTATGTCTAAGAGATACTATTAAATGAATTAATTAAAGTTATTATTCATACCCAATCCTCACTTTCATCCTTTTTATTAAGAATGATAAGGATTCAAGGGTAATTAGACTTCACAACCTCTAATTCTCAATTAAAATATGGAATATATGCAAAACCCATAACAATTAGATAATTAGAAAGACAAATAAACAATATCCATATAATAATCACAACCTATTCAACAATAACCCCAAGATAAGAAATTATCTACTCATAGAGCGAGAAAGAAGAGATATACCCAAGTTCTTCTCAAATTGATCCATTAAATCACAAGTCAATACAATAATTAAGCTCTAGATTCAGTGAAACTTGAGTTAAAACCACTAATTTCTTAGTTTAAATATCACTCTAATGTTTTCAATCTTAAAAAGGTACAATAATGGTGGTTTTGAGCTGAAAAACCATAATTAGATCCAAAATTCATATTGCAGAGAAATTACAAAAATACCACCATACTGGTGACTTACTGGCTTAGTCGCCAGCGTATGTGGCTAACCTGTATGTGTGTGTCACACACGTAGGTCACAATGGGATCTCATATAAGCTACCTGCATGAAAAAGTCCCTCATGTGCATGCGCGGTGGCTCCCGACAAACCGAAGTGAACTTTTAACCTCCTTCTCTTCCATTATTGACCTCTCATTATCTCGTATGACTTGCTCAACTTTATTTTTAACCTTTACCTACACAAATAAGAACTATAACATGATAATAACCTTGAATTAATGGAAGAACATTATAATTTATGCTTTAAAAGGCTAACAAATTGGTGATTTATCAATCATAGGCTTCGTGCGTTAAAATTTGGGATTGATTATCGAGTCTTCCTTCGTGTGTCACCATGAAAAGTATTTCTTCAGATTTCTTGGAGGTTTCTTATAAGTTGGCCCTACTTCCAAACTTTTTAGTCATTAACCCAATCCTTCATGTATCTATATTTTGATGCTATATTCTAAATTATTGTTATGTGCTTCATTGGGATTCAATTTAGTTGGATGAGAGGTTGACATTTGTAGAGGAGCTAGTATCTATTTTAGCTAGGGATGTTAGGTAGTAGCATTATAGAGATATTTGTGTGGTTAAAGTTCAGTGGAGACATTGTCTTGGTGAGGAGGCTACTTATGAGGTTGAGTCTAATATGCACAACAGTTAACTTTAAATTTTCATGAATTCAGGTATTCCCTTGCTTTTTGTTTGAGGACAAACTAAAGTTTTAGCAGTGGATGTTTTAATGACCTAAATTTGTGAATTTCCATTTTATGTGCTTTGACCATTCTTCCCTTGACTATAGCTTCTACATGTTGATTTTTGGGTTTGAGAATGGTTGGCATGGTTCCTAATGTGGTCAAGAATGATTCTTGCGAGTTTATGGTTTTTATAGAGTTTTGAGAAGCCATATAGTTAACCTTTGCCGGCATTTGTTGTTCTTAGCATTGGATGACAATTAGGACTTTACTAGCAAATCCAGAATGTTGAATTCGAATTATAGCAAGGTTGGTTTGGTTTAGGGACCTTTATATCTTATTGTGTCCTATTATTTGGAAAATAGTGAAAAACGTTCTCAGGGGTCAATTCAGTAAAAATAATTTTTTTAAAAAAATACAATGTCGTCATTGAGTCTAGAATATTGAAATTATCCTAGTAACATATATGGTTTACTTTTGTTGGGTCCTAAATGAATTTTGAAGTTTTATTTGGAGGTTTTAAGAACCATACTAATCAGCTGGTTTCTGATATATGGTGCATGAAGTCACTTTCTTTATAGATGGGGCCCCCTATCCATGAACACAAAGAAGGAAAATTCCCTTTATCACGATCGTGAGGTAGTCGCTAATCGCAAAGGGCAATAGGTTTGGGTCGACTCAAAACCCTTCTTCACGTACGTGATAGGGTTGTTGCAAATGCGAGGGTTCGAGTCATAGAAATTTGTAAGCGTGAGGCCTTGACCACTTATACGAAGGTTATTTAATAGGCCGATCAATTTTTACCCTCGCGAATGTGAAAGGTTGACCGTGTTCGTGAGGTACTCTTCGGTGACAACATTTAAACCCCATTTTCACATTTTTCCTCTATTTTTGGACCTTTGAGCTGTGGATTTGGGGGTTTCTTCAAGATCGCTTCACCATTTAAGCTTGGATAAGCTCCAAAACCTTATTCCATGATTTTCATCAACTTATCATAAAAAATCCTTTAAATCAAAATTAGGGATTTTTATTGGTAAAGTTTAAAAGGGGGGTTTTCTTTGGTTTGGACCTTATTTTTAACACATTTTCGTGTGGGTTTTCACCCATTGACTCCTATAATATAATTACCTAAATTTGTGAATTTCTATTTTTATGTGTTTTGAACACTTGAGAAGCCTCATAGTTGACTTTGGTCAACATTTGTTATTCTGATTATCGAATAATAAAACAAATTATGCCAGTAGATTTTGAATGTCGAATTTGGGATAATAGTGTGGTTGGTTCGGGTCCAGGACCTTTATATCTTATGTTGACCCATTATTTGAAAAATAGTGAAAAGAAGGTCTCGAGGTCAATTTATTGACAATAATCTTATTTCAAAAATCCAACGTTGCCATTGAGTCTGAAATGTTAAAATTAGTCTAGTAGCATATATAGTTTATTTCTATTTTGTGTTGAACGGATCCCGATGTCCATTTGCGGGATTTGAAACTATCCAAATTAGTAGGTTCACAATTGATGTCTGGTGCATGGATTATTCTTCATAAATGAGGGCCCTGGCCACTAATATAATGAAGAAAATCACCCTTCATTGTGTTCGCGAGGTGGTGGTTGCATAGTGAAGGGCAATGAGGTTCTACTTCGTGAACACGATGAGACTGTCAAGAACATGAAGGCTTTATTCATCAGTCTTCGTGAATGTGAATCCTTGATCTAAATTGTGAAGTCTAATTTACTGTCGTCGTAGAAGATGACCCTCTTAAATGGGAAAGTTTAGTCGCGTTCACAAGGCAATGTTCACTGAACATTATAAAAGTTATATTCTCACAATTTTACTCTATTTTTGGACTTCCAAGTTTCAGGAAAAATAATTTTTAAGGGTTTTAACTTTGAATTTCGTGTGAATAACTTCTAGTCTCGTTTCCCACTATTTTCCTTATAATCAAAAACCCCTTTAAATCATGATTTCAAAAAAAGTTAATTTGGGGTTTTTACTGATAAAGCATAAAAAAGATTTTTCTTTGATTTGGACCTATTTTTGACCCATTTTTGCGTAGGTTTTCTCCGATAGACTCCTACAGACTTGGGGAATACATTTTAAAGAAAATTCTAGTTTTACTTTTTTCACTTTCAAGTTCTTTTTGTACCCAGCCTGAATATGAGCAATATGAGTATTGTTGACTTTCTTTTAACACGTAAATACTATTGTTTAACATTGTAGTTGATTCTGACATTGTTTGTAAGGGAAAGGCTCCAGGTTGAAGCACTTTGGATTGGGTTTTCATAGTTTTGAGGTAGGTTATGGCTTAAATTTTTTCAGATTGATCTGGGTTATTAATATTTAAGTAAAGCATGTTATTTGTTAGGTGAAATACCTATAGGTTTTATATTTTGAGATTATTTTACCGTTGTGGGCCCATGTGGGGGCTTATATCTCATTGTTGTTAACTTGTGGTATCTGATATTGTGTGTTGCCCTATGTTGCCCATGTGGAGGTTTTATTTATTGTTATTGGCCTTTATCTATGTATCTATATGCCTTCAACCTAGATATAATGCCCGTGTGGGAGCTTAAATTAATAATATAGGCCTTATTTGAGCATTAGTTTCCTTTATCATGATAGTTATACTCGAGTTAGGGGTTGATAAAATATAAATAATGTCTTACATGTATATTTATTCTGATGGTGCAATATGTTGAGTTGATAATCGTGAATTATGGATATATAAAATTGATTTCTTAGGTCACTTATATATACTTACATGTTGGTTTGATTGTATAATCTCATTTTGGACTAATTTTGAGCATTACATCCTTATTACATGCATATACATTCATGAAATATCGGTGTCATTGAGAAACACTATTTTTGAAAGAAAATGAGAAACTTTTATAAAAACTCTTTTCGTGAACATGAGCCGAAGAAATGAGTTGAGATTGAGATTGAGATATGAGATACAGTATATGGTTTGTGAACCCCCATGGTTCTTAACTGGCAGTTGAAAGCTCGGTGGGTGCATACAAAAAGTCATGCTATGACTTTCATCATTTATTTCATCCATATTGCATTGCCTTACATTGCATACGCATCTTGCTTGATTTTATCTAGTTTACTTGACTTGTGGTTAGTTTCTATGCACTTTCATATATCTATCTATATCATTTTTATTTCTCTATTTTTTTGGTGTATATATATAGATGTTATAGTTCAGGACTTTTATGCTTGCAGGTGATGCAATCATAGTATTGGTTTTACTTATCATATTTTCTATTTTGTTCAGTCGACCTGTGATACCTATTGAGTACAAATGGATCGTACTCACCCCTACTGTGCCCTTCCATTCAAATCCTAGTATAAGCATTTCATGAGGGAGCTGATTGTATATAAAGATTCTAGATCTTAAGTTACTAATTCTCTCCAGTGTTTGAGGCTAATTCAGACCTCTTCGATCCTTTTTTGTCTCTATTTAGATTGTTAGAGATAGATTATGTATATTTAAGTTTTGGATATTATATTAGATGCACTTGTATTTTAACATTAGATTTTGGGGACTTATGAGTTTTTTTCAATTTTCATATTAATTATGCTTGTTGGCTTGACTTTATTCTTGAACTTCTGCCTTGGGTTATAACGTTGTTGTTTTGATTTTTCTTTATCATTTTGGGTGATTGGATTACTTATCAAGGCTCAATTGCAATAAGATCCATCATGATTCATTTTTTGATTATGACAAATTGTTATTAGAGCTGCCAAGTTCACTGGTCTCATAAGTTATGAGCAGGATGTCTGGTAGAGTCTCGTAGATTTGTACGTAGATGTTTGTATCTATCTTTCAGAGGCTATTAGATGTCTTTAGGAAAAGCTTCTCTATCTTGATTCCTAATCGTGTGGGTTGTTCATACCCAATATTTTAAGTTGTGTTTTACTCTTTTTTGTGTAGATAGTGAGGACTAGATCTTGAGGGGTTAGGAATACTAAGCCAACACCTGAGGATGGAACTTAGACAAGAGGGAGAGGTAGGGGTCATAGATGGCCTATAGGTAGAGGTTGGGCACGAGGAGCTGCCCCAATAAGAGAACGTGCTAGAGAGACCTCTCTTAAAACTGAGGTTGAGTATGTTAGGGATGGTTATCATATAGGGGTGCAGGGCCTTCTCAGGTCTTGCCTAGTTCAGTTGATGCCCTAGTGTTTTAGAGTCTCTTAGTTCATCTCTTGAGTCATTTACAGGGTGTTTCATTGAGTGTTCTTGGTATTCCTCAGACTTTGAGTAATGTAAAAACTTTTGTTCTAGCGTCTACCTATGGTATTCCTACTTTTGGGGTACAACCATCATCTGTGGTACCCCTAGGTATAGATTTATTGCCTGTCAGACTTACTATTTCTCTATTTTTTTGGGTACAATTATATCTTTTGATGATCAAAACAAATTTGCAAGGTTTATTCAGTTGGTATAGATTGGTTAACACCTTATCATGCTTATAATGGATGTGTATCTTACAGATTGACTGGTATGCCTCTAGATTATGATATCAATTTTGATATTGACATGGAGCCGACCACTAAGCCCATTTCTATCCCTCCCTACAGGATGGCTCTAACTGAGTTGAAGGAGTTAAAAGAGAAGTTGTAAGATTTTTTGAGTAAGGGGTTTATTAGAACTAGTGTATCTTCTTGGGGAGCACCAGTCTTATTTTTGAAGAAGAAGGATGGTTCTATGCCTACATATATTGATTATAGCTAGTTAAACAAGGTAACCGTTAAGAACAAGTATCCTCTTCCTCACATTAATTATGAGGATGCTTCAATTGATTAAGAATAAGTGTCCTCTTCCTCAGGGTGCTTCAGTGTTCTCCATAATTATTATGAGATTCAAGTATCACCAGTTGAAGATGAGAGCTTTGGATGTTTCAAAGATAATTTTTTGGACTCAATACAGTCATTATGAGTTCCTGGTCATGTCTTTTAGATTGACCAATGCACCTGCAACATTCATGGAGGTAATGAATCAGGTATTTTGACCATATCTTGACTCATTTATGATTATATTTATAGATGCCATCTTGGTTTATTCCAAGAATAAGGCTCACCATGTGAAGAATCTGAGGATTGTACTTCAGAAATTGCGTGATAAGAAAATGTATGCTTAGTTTTTCTAGTGTGAGTTTTAGTTGGATTCTATCTCTTTCTTGGGTTATACGGTGACTAAGGGTGGTATTATGGTTGATCCGACCAAGATTGTTGCAATTCTTAATTGGGCTAGACATACTTTTCTTATTGAGATTTAGCATGTTTTTGGTTTGGTGGGTTATTATCGACATTTTGTGAAGGGTTTCTCATCTATTGCGGTTTCTTTGACTAAGTTGACTCACAAATATATGGTCTTTCAGTTGTCAAATTGATGTGAGAAGAGCTTTCAAAAGCTCAAAGAGTTGTTACGTTTGGCTCCTATTCTGACTTTGCCCAAGAAAGGTGTATGCTTAACCATGTTTTATGATGCTTTTGATGTTGGTTTTGGTACGACATTGATGCATAAGGGTAAGGTGATTTCTTATGCCCCTCGTTAGTTAAGACTTCATAAGAGAAATAACCCTACCCATGATTTGGAGTTGGCAACCATAGTGTTTGTGTTGAAATTATGGTGTCATTAATTGTATAGAATTCCTTATGAGTGGACCATCGTATCCTTTAGTACTTCTTCAATTAGTAATATCTTAATATGATGTGGCAACATTCCGGATGCCTTAAGCCAAAAGTCGACTAGTTTGGGGAGTTTGGATCATCTTTTGACCTAGGAGTGGCCTTGAGACTTGGAGGTTTAGATTTTAGCTAAGATATTTAGGTTTGAATTTTCCACATCCGAACGTATTTTAGCCTTTTTTATGCTAGATCTTTTTTGATGTAGTAGATTCGAACTCCATAGTTTGATAATTATAGCTTGAGGGTGATTCGAGATAAGGTTTTGAGTGTCGAGTCTAGGGAAAAATCCCTTGATTTTGATAGAGTTTTAAGGTTTGGGGTCTGAGTTTTTGTATCAAGAGTTGGTGGATCGGTGAGGTTGATTTTGGAGATGGCACATTTTTTTGCAATATTCTATTTATCCACGTGTGACTAAGATGTATTTGAGGCAACTTTAGTGGTAGAGTGGTATGAAGAAGGATGTGGTAGATTTAGTAGCTTGTTTTTTGTGTTGTTAGTAGATGTGGATGAGCATCAATGACCAAGTGGCTTACTTTAGAGATTACCTATTCTTGAGTGGAAGTGGGAGCGGATCACGATAGACTTAGTGGGTGGATTTACCGATACATCTCGTGGTTCTGATAGTATTTGGGTCACCATTGATAGGTTGACCAAATAAACCTATTTCCTACCTATACAGAGTTTTTTTAGTGCTGAGAGATTGACCCGTATCTATGTTTGTGTAATTATTCATTTTCATTTAGTACCCATGTCTATTATTTTAAACAGACGCTCAATTTCACTACTAGCTTCTGGCAGACTTTTTAGGAGGAATTGGTTACTCATATTGATCTTAGACATCCTTCCACCTCCAGACCGACGGTCAGTCAAAGCGAACTATTCAGGTTTTGGGGGATATGCTTCACACATGTTTTGTGGATAATGAGGGTCAGTGGGAGCAACAATTGTCTTTGGTAGAGTTTACTTATAATAATAGCTACCATTTAAGTATTAAGATGGAACCAGTTAAGGTGTTGTATAGTTATCATTGTCAATTTTCTACTGGTTGGCTTGAGATTTTAGAGGTTAGTCCCCGTGGTATCTACTTGCTTTTAGAGACTTTAAATAGGGTTTGGTTAATTTAGGATAGGTTTTAGGTAGCCTAGAGTAAGCAAAAGACTTATGCGGACCGTAGGCTTCATTCCTTGAAGTTTAGGATTGGTAATCGAGTCTTCCTTTATATATCGTACATGAAGGGCATGATGAGGATTAGGAAGAGGGGAAAGCTTAGCCCCAGGTATATTAGGCATTTTGAAATTCTTCAGATAACTGGGGGGAGGGGATGCTTATGAGTTGGTCTTACCCCCAGACTTTTTAGTTGTTCATCCAGGTTTCTATGCTTTGATGTTATATTCTAAATAAGTCTCATGTACTTCATTGGGATTTGGTTCAATTGGATGAGAGGTTGAACTTTATTGAGGAGATAGTATCCATTTTATCCATGGATGTAAGACAGTTTCATTTTAGAGATATTCTTATATTTAAGGTTCAATGGAGATACCGTCTTATTGACGAGGCTACTTGGGAAGTCGATTCTAACATGCGTATTAGATACTCTCAGCTTTTAACCGATTCAGGTATTTCTTTACCTTTTAGTTTGAGGATGAACTAGAGTTTTAATGGTGGATATTGCAATGACCTAAATTTGTCAATTTCCATTTCTATATGTTTTGACCACTTGACCCTTCTCCATAGTTGCTATATGTTGATTTTGGTGTTTGGGATGGTTGGCATGGTTATCAATATGATCGGAAATGACTTATGTGGTTTGTGTTTTTAAAGGCTTAAGAAAACTCATGGTTGACTTTGGTCAACATTTGTTGTTTTGAGTGTCAGATGACAAAATTGACAACAATAGCATATCCGAAATGTCAAATTTGGGTTAATAGCCTGGTTGGTTCAGGTCCAGGACTTTTATATCTCATTTTGATCCATCATTTGAAAAATAGTGAAAAGGTGGTCTCAGGAGTCAAATTATTGAAAAGAGTCTTTTTACAAAAATCCAACATCGCCATTAAGTTTAAAATGTTAAAATTAGCTTAGTAGTATATATGGATTATTTCTGTCGGGTCTCGAACAGATCTTGAAGGTCCGTTCAAAGGATTTGAAATCATGCAAATCAGCAAGTGCACAACTGATATCTGGTGCATGGATCCTTCTTTGTGAATGTGATCCCTTGGCCGCGAACAAGGAGAAGGACATAATACTTTATTGCGATTGCGAAGTGGTGGCTGTTATTGCAAAGGGCAATAGGGTTCTTCTTCGCGAATGCAACGAGGTTGTTGTAAACACTAAGCCCTGATTTATTAGCCTTTGCGAATGCGAAACCTTGACTATGAATGTGAAGGCCAATTTAACGGCCTAGAAAAAGTTGACCCTTACAGATGCAAAAGGTTGATCACATTCGTGAGACACTGTTCACTGAATATATAAATCCATTCTTGTATTTTTACTCCATTTTGTACCTCCAAGTTTTAAAAAAGGCAATTTTTAGGGTTTCAATGTTGAATTTTGTGTGGGTAACTTCTAAACTCGCAACCCCCCTATTTTTCTTTGATTATATCATCAAAAATACCTTTACATCATGATTTCAAAAAAAGAAAACTTGGAGTTTTACTGATAAAGCTTAAAAAGGATTTTTCTTTGATTTAGACCTCGTATTTAACCCAATTTTGCGTGGGTTATCTCCTGTAGAATCCGATAGCCTTGGGGAATGTTTTTTTTAAACAAAATTATGGTTATACCCTTTTTATTTTCAAACTCATTTTTCAAGTTTGTTTTGGACCCGATCTGGATATGGACAATATGGGTACCATTGACTTTTTTTAATATAGATGGTATATTTGAATATTGTAGTTGATTTTGAGGCTGGTCATAAGGGAAAGGCTCCGTGTTAAAGCACTTTGGACTATGTTTTAATCATTTCTAGGTAGGTTATAGCTCAATTTCTTTCAGATTGAGTTGGGCAGTTAATATTTAAGTACAACATGCTATGGGTTGGGGAAAATAACTATGGGGTTTATATTTTGAGATTATTTTACTCTTATGTGCTCATGTGTGGGCTTATATCTGATTGTTGTTGAAATGTGGTATTTGATATTAGGTGTTTCCCTTGTGGCGGGCTTTATTTTACATTGTTAGAATATGAGTAGGATTAGGGATAATATACAAAATCCTACTTAGAAAAGGATAGTAATGTAGTATCTATAAATAGGATCTCAATGTAATAATTTAGTACACAATTCAATAATAATTTCTCTCATATATTCTCACATGGTATCAAAGTAGGTTTGGTGAGAAAATTACTGGGAAGAAAACTCAATAAGACAGCCCGGTACTTCAATTTTTGACGATTGTCAAGTCCAATTTGAGGCCTCATCTATTTTATAAGTGTTGTGTGCAAAAACCAACACCATCATGAGGTGATAAACACCCAGGAGAGAAAACCCCAGTGCTCAAATCTTATCTTCGGCGATCCACTCGCCGCCGAAATTTTTAGATCTGTGCCTCACAAGCTACACGCACTGGCGCATGCAATTATTTTGGGCAGATTTATTTTTCAGTCAGGTCGCCCCTTCATTCGAAGGCTGTACCGATAGCTATTTCTTAATTCCAACAATCAAATTCATTTTTTTCCGATGACTAACCAGTTTTTTTGGTGATTGACTTTGTCAATTTAATCCTATGATTAAATCTGAACCCTTAATGAGGAGATCGGAAAATTAAACATGACAGTCCATGAAGAATCGATGAAGGGGAGGTCGATTTGGAAGATCTCGACCTAGGAGTATTTATTGTAAAAGACTTAGGCATACTCGTGATGTGTTCCATTCTCGACCTAAGTGTAGTTATTGTAATAAGTTTGAAAATACTCGTGGAATATGCTATTCTTTGCATGGTCTACCACCTAAAAATATTCATGTTGCTCAGTCTAACACCGCAAGTGATAAATAGGTGTATTTATCTGACAAGGAATATCATGAGTATCTTCAGTATCAAGAAAGTAAGCATACATCTCTATCAGTAGTCTCAACTGCACAATCTCCTACCTTTGGATCATGGGTTGTGGAATTAGGTGCTTTTGATCATATTCCTAGCAACAAGTTACTTCTGACTGATATTATTTATTCATAGTCCCTTCCAGCTATTACTTTAGCCAATGGGATCCGAACAAAACCAAAAGAATTGGACAAGCCAAACCCCTATCTTCTGTCACTCTAGACTCTGTTCGTTATGTCCCTAGTTGTCCTTTTAATCTTGAATTTGTTAGTCATTTGACACGTGCCCTTAATTGTAGTATAACTTTTTTTGATGATTCTTTTCTAATGAAGGACCGTAATACGGGACAAACGATTAGCATAGGACATGAATCACAAGGCCTTTACCATCTTAGCTCTTCAAATTCCTTCACATCATGCTCCATTACAGACCCTCCAGACCTTATTCACAAATATTTAGGACATCCGATTCTCTCTAAACTACAAAAGATGGTGCCTAGTTTGTCTAGTTTATCCACATTAGATTGTGAGTCGTGTCAACTTAGTAAACACACCTATGCTTCATTTTCATGTAGTATTTAGAGTCATTTAGAGTCTATTTTCTCATTAGTTAATTATGATATTTGGGGTTCTAGTAGAGTCAGTTCACCCTTAGGATTTCATTACTTTGTTAGTTTTATTGATGATTTCTAACGATGCACTAGGGTTTTCCTAATGAAAGATCGTTTTGAGTTATTTTCTATATTCAAAAGTTTTGTGCTGAAATACAAAATCAATTTGGTGTCTCTATTCGTACTTTTCGTAGTGATAGTGCCTTAGAATACATATCCTCCCAGTTTCAGGAGTTTATGACTCACCAAGGAAATATTCACCAGACATTATTTCTATACACCCTTCAGCAGAACGGTATAGCATAAAGGAAAAATAGACATCTCATTGAGACTGGTCGCACTCTTCTCATTGAATCCTATGTTCCGCTACATTTTTGGGGTGATGCAATCCTCGCATCTTGCTATCTGATTAATAGAATGCCATCATCTTTGATTCAGAATTAGGTTCCCCATTCCATACTATTTCGTCAGTCATATCTCTACTCTATCCCCCCTCGTGTTTCTGGGAGCACGTGTTTTGTTCATAACTTAGCTTCAGGGAAAGATAAATTAGCCCCTAGTTCTCTCAAATGTGTCTTCCTTGGTTATACTTGAGTTTAAAAAGGGTATTGATTCTATTTACCTAAATTGGGTTGCTACCTTATGCCCGCCGATATTATATTCTTTGAGTCTCACCCTTACTATACATCTTCTGATCATCTTGATATATCGACAGTCTTACCCATACCTTCCATCTTACCCACACCAACCTTTGAGGAATCTACAGTTACTTTTACATCTCCAGCTACAGTGCCACCACTTTTGACTTATCATCGCCACCCGCGTCCATCATTAGTTTTAGTGATTCATGTCCGGCGCCTGAAGCTTCCCCTATTATGGACTTGCCTCCTCCTAGCCAATCAGTTGTACTTTAAAAAGGTATAAGATCTACTCGTAATGCTAACCCACATTATACTTTCTTGAGTTATCATCATCTATCATCACCCCATTATGCTTTTATATCATCTTTGTCCTTTATTTCCATCCCTAAGACTACAGGTGAAGCACTTTCCTATCCAGGTTGGAAACAGGCTATGATTGATGAGATGTCTGTTTTACATATGAGTGATACTTGGGAGCTTGTTTCCCTTCCTGCAGGTAAATCTACTGTTGGTTGTCGTTGGGTTTATGCATTCAAAGTTGGTCCAGAAGGTCAGGTTGATCGACTTCAGGCTCGCCTTATTTTTAAAGGATATATAGAGATATTTAGGGTTAATTATAATGATACTTTCTCTCTCGTGGCTAAAATAGCATTTGTCCGTCTTTTTCTATCTATGGTTGTCGTTTGCCATTGGCCCCTTTATCAGTTAGACATTAAGAATGTTTTCCGCATGGTGATCTTGAGGAGGAAGTATATATGTAGAAACCACCTGATTTTGTTGCTTAGGGAGAGTCTAGTAGCCTTGTATGTCGATTGTGCAGGTCACTCTATGGTTTGTGTAATACCTCGTATTTCTCAAGCTTAACTTAACTCTCAGTTCATGATTTATCCAATACAAAAATTTTAAAATGCTCAGTATTTTCTTAGTTTATAGCCTGCCATTATGTAGGAAATTGAATTAGTTTTTCAATGATATAAAATTCGCCTAAATCCGATAACCGGGTAAGAAGTTATGGCTATTTTAAGTTTCAGCCATTAAACACCATCATTCAGACCAGTAGCACATCTCAGAGTATGTCAAAATTACAATTGTCAGTTTCCAGTGAGGTACCGCGATACCGGCATGTCGCGCCATAGCTTAATTTCACAATTGTCCATTTCCAATGTACCAACACGATTCCACCGTGTTGCACCACCATGCATTTTTCCAGTTGGCAATTTCCAGAGACATGGTGCGATAGCGGTGCGTCGCGCCAGGCAACTATTTTGAAAAATTTTAACGAAAATTAAAAGTGTCGTTTAGGGTTAAATTGGTCTTTTCCCATGAGTTTAATACATCCAGGTATGGGCTTTAATCCCTAAAAATATTTTAAAGTCATTATTCACTTAATTTTTTCCACAAATCCAAGCATTCTCTCTCAAGGAAACAAACCGTAGCTTCAAGAATCAAGGTCAAAACTCAAGAATTTCTTCAAGAACCTTTAAGAACTAATAACCCAAGGTATGTTAGATGTTCATCAATGGATTCCCTTCACCCATAGAGTCCCTGAATCCGTTTTCAAAATACAAGATTATTGAATTATAAACTTTTATGCTTGAATTGAATTGAATTCATGTTCATGTTATTGTTGGGTTTCAGTCCATGATTAAATTACATGATTTTATAAAATTAATCATTGTATGTGTTGAATTACATGATCTTCATAATAATCTCTTCAATTTGGAAGTTGATTGATATAGCTATGATAACTATATGTTTTGATTATTGTATAACCTAAGCATGCTCCCCATGTGTTTGATAAAATGCCTACGTAAATGAAATAGTACCATTATAACATGATAGCGTGTATTATCCAATCATGTACAAGCTTATGCCTTACAAGTATTTGATGAAATGCCTTTATGAATAAATTATGGACAAGTGTACATTGTTGTGTATCTTAAGATCATGCTATGCTTTATGTTTCATGCTATCGAGTTCTGGGTTATTTAATACCCGAATCAGGACTGTCAGATACAGTCAACCAGTATCAGTAACTTCAGATATCAGTTACTCAGTATCAAAACTCAGGACTTAGCTTCAGATAATCTTAGTCATAGTATTTATTTATATGCACAGTAGCGCATACTCAGTATTAACAGTAGTATAAGTTATCCATGTACCCTCATGTTTAGTTACTCTACATCATGTAGTCATTTATTGTTCATACATATGAACCCTTACATTCAGCCTTACCCCGTCTAGTATACCAGTACATTCCACGTACTGACGCATACTCTTTCTTTGCGCTATGATATCTCATATCATATGTTTGGACGCTCAGGTTCCTGACCATACATAAATAGATCCTGATTCATCCAGTAGTAGATTTAGCAATGAGTCCTCATCATTCGAGGATATTCTTTCATTTTATTATTACAGTAGATTCAGTATTTCAGTAGATGGCGTTAGTTGGAGGATTGTCCCATCAACTCCACATTTAGACAGTTTAGATTAGAGGCTTTTTAGACTAGTTTTCAGATAGTGTTCAGTTTTACAGATTGTTATTTCAGTTGATAAACTTTATCAGTATTTATAGATTTTGAACCTTATGGCATTTCAGCTAATTTTTAGGCACTTATTACAGAATCATATTTCAGTGCTCACAGTAGATATAAGTCATGTATTAGCTTGTGGTCCTTTAGGGTTGTAAGCACCGTGTAGTGTCCGGGGTACAAACTCGGGGTGTTACAAACTTGGTATTAGAGCCTAACATTCAACAGAATCCTAGAAAGTCTGAAAGTCACATCTAGTAGAGTCTTGTACATGGGTGTGTAGCGCACCACACTTATGGACAGGAGCCTATGAGATATTTTAGGAAAAGTTTCCCTTCTTTCAGTATTTGTGTCATGCGAGTGAGCATGAGCTCAAGTTGAACTCTCAGTCTAATCTATTTCTTTCTTTTATTTACAAAACATGGCTTCCAAAAGGACTAACGAAAGATGAACTAGAAATTAGATAGCACCTCATCCCATTCAGGTATATCCCCTAGACGAGAATGTCTCCCATGCAAAGTTCAGAGCTGTATTCACTATGCTAGACAATTCAATAGCAACTCAGAATGAACTACCAGCTGCTGTTCAAGCCAACCCAGTTGCCAATACTGCTACAACCAGGATTCGGGACTTCACCCAAATATATCCTCCCCTATTCTCAGGATCTAAGTCAGAAAAGAACCCACAGGAGTTCCTTGATAAGGTTCAGAAAGTCACAGCTATTTTGGGATTGACTTTCAGTAAGAGTGCTGAGTTAGCTGCCTATCATCTATAAGATTTAGATCATACACATTTTAAGTAGTGAAAGGTATATAGGGGCACAGATGCAGAGACCGTAAAGTGGGAAGAGTTTTCTACCGCTTTTCTAGATAGATTCTTTCCCTTAGAGTTGAGAGCAGCCAAGGTGTTAGAGTTTATCAATCTCAAGCAGGGCAGTATGAGTGTGAAAGAGTATTCCCTTAAGTTTACTCAGTTATCCAGGTATGATCCCTATGAAGTAGCCGACAGTAGGTCCAAAATGAGCAAGTTCGTACTGGGGTGTCTGATAGTATGGTTAAGGAGTGCAGAAATGCAATGTTGATTAAGGAGATAGATATATCCAGGATCATGGTCCATGCTCAGCAGATAAAATAGGATAAGATTAGAGAGAGAGGCAGAACAAGTGAGCTAGAATAGGTAGCTTCAATTTTAATCAGCCTAAGTCAGAGGGCGGTAACCGTTCCCAGTTTCACCCAAAGTCTTCAGTTCCATCTTCATCCTCATCTAGTTCTCCAGTTCCTAAGTTTGAAACTAGTAACAAAGATAGAGAGCCAGGCTCTAAGTCTCAGGGTAGTGTCATCAGTACTCGAAAAAATTCTCTTTGTCAGAAATATAGCAGGAACCATTAGGGTGTTTGCAGATCTAGCAGTGATGTTTATTTTGGGTGTGGTAAGCCAGGCCATAAAGTCTGAGATTTTCCTCAGTCAGGTTCTAAGGGTCAGCATAATCGTCCCTCATCTCAGTCCTATCGCCCAAATAAATAGGGTGCCACTTCCAGTGCCACCAGTGGGTAATACCCAAATAGGCTTTATATACTTCAGTCTAGACAAGATCATGAAAATTCTCCTAATGTGGTCATTGGTACGTTATAGATCTTTCATTTACATGTTTATGCCTTGCTATATCTAGGAGCTTCTTTATCTTTCGTAACTCCTTATATAGCCGTTAACTTTGGAGTCGGTCTATAAATCCTAGTAGAGCCTTTCTCAGTTTCTACCCCAATAGGTACATCTATCATAGCCCGATGGGTATATAGGAACTATCTGGTTATGATATCTCAGAAAGTTACTTCAGCAGTCTTAGTAAAGCTAGAGATGGCAGATTTTGATGTCATTCTTCGCATAAATTGGATCCATTCATGTTATGCCTCAGTTGATTGTAGAAACAGAATAGTTTATTTTCAATTTCCAAATGAACTAGTCCTTGAATGGAGGAGCAGTACCACAGTACTTAAGGGTCAGTTGATTTCATACCTTAGAGCGAGAAATATGATATCCAAGGGATGTATCTACCATCTTATGCGAGTTAAAGACTCTAAATTAGAAACTTCAACTCTTGAGTCAGTTTCAGTAGTAAATGAATTCTGAGATGTGTTTCTCGAAGATCTTCCTAGAGTTTCTCCTATTACGGAAATAGACTTTAAAACAGACCTTCTTCCAGATACTCAGCCCATATCTAGTCTGTCATATAGAATGGCACCAACAGAAATCAAAGAGTTAAAAGAGCAGTTGAAGGATCTCCTAGATAAGGGATTCATTAGACCCAGTGTTTCCCCGTGGGGCGCACCAATCTTATTCATGCATAAGAAAAATGGTTCTCTCAGAATGTGTATAGACAACTGTCAGTTGAACAAAGTCACAGTCAAGAATAAGTACCCACTTCCCAGAATCAATGACTTGTTTGACCAACTTCAGGGTGCCAGTTACTTTTCTAAGATAGACCTCAGATCAAGCTATCATCAACTCAGTGTCAGAGAATGTAACATTCCAAAAATAGTTTTCAGAACTCAGTATGGTCACTTCAATTTTCTAGTCATGTCCTTTGGTCTTACTAATACCCCAGCAACTTTCATGGACTTAATGAATTGCGTGTTCGAATAGTACTTAGATAGGTTCATTATAGTCTTCATCGATGACATTTTTGTCTATTCCTGTAGTGAGAATAATCATATAGATTACCTCAGAATCGTACTTCAGACCCTCAGAACTCATCAGTTGTTTGCCAAATCCAGTAAGTGCAAATTTTGGCTAAGGTCAGTAGCGTTCCTTGGTCATACAATTTTCGAAAATGGCATTAGAGTTAATCCTCAAAAGACCAAAGCGATGAGAAACTGTCCTAGACTCATCTCTCCATCAGATATTAGGAGTTTCTTAGGTTTAGCTGGCTATTACTATTGGTTTTTTGAAGGTTTATCGTCTATTACATCCTCCATGTCCATATTGACTCAAAAAAAAAGTCCAGTTTCAGTGGTTAGATTCCTGTGAGAAGAGTTTTCAGGAGTTGAAAACTCAACTCACCTCAGCCCCAGTTTTGGATCTACCAGATGGTTCAGATGGGTTTATTGTGTACTATGACACATCCAGAGTAGGTTTGGGTTGTATCCTCATGCATAAAGGTAAGGTCATAACCTACACCTCTAGACAGTTTAAGACCCATGAGAAGAATTATCCGACTCATGATCTTGAGTTAGCAGCTATAGTATTTGCCTTAAAGATTTGGAGGCACTATTTATATGGGGTGCATGTAGATGTGTTCATAGATCATAAGGGCTTGTTGTATGTCTTTTCTCAGAAAGATTTAAATTTATGTCAGAGAAGGTGGTTAGAATTATTGAAAGATTATGACATAAGTGTTCTTTATCATCCGAGCAAAGCCAATGTAGTGGTTGATGCTCTCGGTAGACTATTTATAGGTAGTGTTGCTCATGTTGAGGATAGTAAGAAGAAGTTAGTTCAGGAAGTTCATCAGCTTTCCCAACTAGGTGTCCACTTAGTCGATTCAGCAGAAGGTAGTGTGTGGGTTCAAAATAGTTTTGAATCCTCTCTAGTTTCTGAGGTGAAGGAAAAACAGGATAGAGATTCCAATCTAGTTAAGTTGAAAGAGTCAGTCAGAGATTAGAAAATAGAGGTTTTCTCCCAAGGGGAAGATGGTGTATTGCATTGCCAGGGTCGGCTATGTATGCCAGGTGTATATGACTTGAGGTAATGAATTCTTGCATAAGCTCATGGTGCACGTTACTCTATTCATCTAGGAGCCACTAAGATGTACCGTGATTTGTGAGAGATCTATTGGTGGAGTGGGATGAAGAGGGGTATTGCAGAATTTATAACTAAATTCTTTACATGTCAGCAAGTTAAGATTGAGCACCAGAAGCCTAGTGGGTCTATGCAGGAGTTCAGTATTCCCAGATGGAAATGGGAAGAAGTGAACATGGACTTTGTGATGGGTTTGTCTTGTACTCGTCATCATTATGATTCTATTTGGGTTATCATAGATAGGATGCCCAAATCAGCTTATTTCTTGCTAGTTCATACTTTCTATTCAGCCAAAGACTACACCAAACTCTATATCAGAGAGTTGGTCAGGCTATACGGAGTACGAGTATCCATTATCTCAGATAGAGGTACCCAGTTTACCTCTCATTTCTGGAAAGCATTCCAAAAGGGTCTTGGTACCCAAGTTCAGCCCAATACAGCTTTCCACACTCAGATAGATGGTCAAGCAAAAGGGACCATTCATACTCTAGAAGATATGCTAAGAGCATGCGTTGTCGATTTTAAGGGTAGTTAGGATGACCACTTACCTTTGATTGAATTCGTATACAATAATAGCTATTATTTTAGTATTCAGATGGCTTTGTTTGAGGCTCTCTATGGTAGGAGATGTAGATCTCTAATTGGTTGGTTCGAGGTAGGTGAGGCCACAGTAGTAGGGCCTGACCTAGTATTCGATACCTTAGAGAAGGTTCAGTTAATCAGAGAAAAACTTAGGGCTGCCCAGAGCCGACAAAAATCATACGTAGATGTGCAGAGAAAGGATCTCGAGTTTGAGATCTATGATTTTGTGTTCTTGAAAATCACTCCCATGAAGGGGGTAAAGATGTTCAGCAAGAAGGGAAAATTCAGTCCCTGACATGTCGACCCTTACAGAATTCTCAGTCATTTTGGAAAGGTAGCTTATAAGCTCGAGAAGCCTTCAAACCTAGCTTTAGTACGCCCAGTATTCGACATCACTATGCTAAAGAAATGCATGGTGACCCAATAGTCATAGTTCCATTAGAAGATGTATATTTATAATGATCTCTCTTTTAAAGAGGTTTCAGTCTAGATTCTCGATCATCAAATTCGTAGACTGAGGAACAAAGAAGTCCCCTTAGTCAAAGTTCGTTAGTGAAATCAGTCCATTGAGAAAGCTACTTGGTAAGCAGAAGCATATCCAAGTATCCTCACCTCTTCACCGTAACCTCAGATCCAGATTAAGGTAATAGTCTTTCTTAGCTTTACTCAATTTCATGTTCAGCTATAACTATAACTTGGTATCCATTACCATTGTATATTCAGTCATGCATTCATAAATCAGTTCAGTCATGTACTCATGCATCAGATATGCATGTCCAGTATGAAATTCAGCTTATCAGTAGCTTCAGTCATGTGTTCCATGCATTAGATATGCATGTTTAGTATAAAAGCTCAGTTTGTCAGTAGTTCAGCCATATAGTCATGCATCAGATATGCATGTTCAGTGTGTAAACTCAGTCTATCAGTGTCTCGGCTTAATCAGTCTCATTCGAGGATGAATGTTCCCAAAGGAGAGATATTGTAATACCCCATATTTCTCAAGCTTAACTTAACTCTCAGTTCATGAATTATCCAATATAAAAATTTTAAATGCTCAATATTTTTAAGTTTACAGCCTGCCATTGTGTAGGAAATTGAATTAGCTTTCCAACAATATAAAATTTGCCTAAATCCGATAATCGGGTAAGAAGTTATGGCTATTTTAAGTTTTAGTTGGTAAACATCGGTATTCAGGCCAGTAGCGCATCATGGAGTATGTCAATTTGGTAATTTTCAGTTTCCAAAGAGGTACCGCGATGGCGGCACATCACACCACAGCTTATTTTCATAATTGTCCATTTCCAGTGTACCAACATGATTCCACCGCATCGCGCCGCCATGTATTTTCTCAGTTGGCAATTTCCAAAGACACGATGCGAAAGCGCCGCGTCACGCCAGGTGCCTATTTTGAAAAATTTTGACAAAAATTAAAAGTGTCATCTTGGGTTAAATTGGTCTATTACCATGAGTTTAATACGTCCAGGTATTGGATTTAATCCCTAAAAATATTTGAAAGTCATTATTCACTTAATTTTTTCCCCAAATCCAAACATTCTCTCTCAAGGAAATAAACCCTAGCTTCAAGAATCAAGGTCAAAACTCAAGAATTTCTTCAAGCACCTTTAAGAACTACTAACCTAAGGTATGTTAGATGTTCATCTATGGGTTCCTTTCACCCATAGAGTCCACAAATACATTTTCAAAATACAAGATTGTTGAATTATAAACTTTCATGCTTGAATTGAATTGAATTCATGTTCATGTTATTCTTGGGTTTTAGTCCATCATTAAATTACATCCTTTTATGAAATTAATTGTTGTATATGTTGAATTACATGATCTTCATGATAAACCCTTCAATTTACAAGTTGATTGATGTAGCTATGATAACTATATGTTTTGATTATTGTATAACCTAAGCATGCTCCCCATGTGTTTGATAAAATGCCTATGTAAATGAAATAGTGTCATTATAACATGATAGCATGTATTCCCCAATCGTGTACAAGCTTATGCCTTACAAGTGTTCGATTGAATGCCTTTATGAATAAATTATGGACAAGTGTACATTGTTGTGTATCTCAAGATCATGCTATGCTTTATGTTTTATGTTATCAAGTCTGGGAGGTATTTAATATCCGATAATTTATTTGTATGCCTAGAGCCAGTGTCAGTTATAGAATCTCAGTCATGTCACAATTAGTAGTACTCTTAGTCAGTTACAGAACTCAGTCAGTTACAGAACTCAGGAAAATTCTGTAAAATTAGTATCAGTTCATTCCAGTTTAGTAGACTCCGTTCAGTGTCTTTTAGTTGGGAGTAGGATTCAGCACTGAGTGAACCCAAGGATGGGGGCTCACCTACCTGGAGAGGGTGTAATCCTTAGAAGCAATCCTTGCATTCCAAAACTATGCAGCCAGTGTAGGTTGAAACATCAAAGCTGCCAGTTGAGGGTTGATGAGATGTTTTAACCTGCCAGTTGAGGGTTCCACCGTTCTCATTAGAGTACTTGCCAGATTAGGGTAACTCTTCAGTGCCTTTACCCGTGGCACGGTATTGACCCCCTTCCAACTGGGGTCACAGGTTGGTCCCCAACTCAGTTATCTTATTTAAGGCATGTCGGTTAAATGATTACCTCCCACAGTCACAGTTTTAGTCTTTAGAATAAAACTCAGTTCAGTTCTATAGAATTAGGACTGTCAGATACAGTCAACCAGTATCAGTAACTTCAGATATTAGTTACTCAGTATCAGAACTCAGGACTTAGCTTCAGATAAGCTTATTCACAGTATTTATTTATATGAACAGTAGTGCATACTCAGTATTTACAGTAGTATCAGTTATCCATATACTCTCATGTTCAGTCACTCTATATCATGCAGTCAGTTATTCATGCATATGAACCCTTGCATTCAGCCTTACCCCATCTAGTATACCAGTACATTCCACGTACTAACGCATATCCTTCTTTGTGCTATGATGTCTTATATCATAGGTTCGGACGCTCAGGTTCCTGACCGCACATAGATAGATCAAGATTTAGCTAGAAGTAGATTTAGCAGTGAGTCCTCATCATTCGAGGATATTCTTTCATTTCATTACTACAGTAGACTCAGTATTTCAGTAGATGGAGTTAGTTGGGGAATTATCCCATCAACTCCATATTCAAACAGTTTAGATTAGAGGCTTTTCAGACTAGTTTCCAAACAATGTTCAGTTTTACAAATTGTTATTTCAGTTGATATACTTTATCAGTATGTACAGATTTAAACCTTATGGAATTTTAGCCTATTTTTCCATATTTATTACAGTATCATGTTTCAGTGCTCACAGCAGATATCAGTCATGGGTTAGCTTGGGGTCCTTTGAGGTCGTAAGCACTGTGTAGCATCCGGAGTGCAGAATCGGGGTGTTACAGTTTGAAACATTCCCCTCATGCTTGTTTCGGGAAGTTCAGCACAGTAATTCAGGAGTTTGGCATGATTCGTAGTAAAGCTGGTCATTCAGTCTTTTATCGCTATTCTGAATAAAACTTGTGTATTTATTTAGTTGTTTATGTTGACGATATGGCTATCACTGGCAATGATCAAGATGGTATCACTAATTTTAAACAACATGTCTTTTAGCATTTCCCAACCAAAGACCTCGGCAGACTGAAATACTTCTTAGGTATTAAGATTGCTCAGTCTAGATCAGGCATTGTTATTTCTCAATGTAAGTATGCCTTTGACATTCTTGAGGAGACATGAATTATGGGATGTAGACCCATTGACACTCCTATGGATCCAAATACTAAACTTCTACCATGACAGAGGAAGACACTCACTAATCCTGGAAGGTATAGATGGTTGGTTGGCAAGTTGAATTATCTTAGAGTAACTAGAACTGACATCTCTTTTACTATAAGCATTATAACTCAATTTATGACCTTTCTATGTGATAGTCATTGGGACACAGTTATTCATATTTTGCGATATATAAAGTTGTCTTCAAGCAAAGGACTACTCTTCAAAGATCGAGGTCATGAGCATATTATTGGATATACAGATGTTGATTAGGCAGGATCACCCTTTGATAGATGTTCCATATATGGATATTGTATTTTAGTATAAGGTAATTTGGTGTCCTGGAAGAGTAAGAAGCAGAGTGTAGTTGCTCAATCTAGTGCGGAAGCAGAATATCGAGCAATAGTTGCAGCAACTTGTGAACCAGTTTGGATCAAAAAGTTGCTAAGAGAACTAAAATTTGGAGAAATTGGTAAGATGGAAATTGTATATGATAATCAAAAATCCCTTCATATTGCATCTAATCCAGTGTTTCATGAGAGAACTAAGCACATAGAGATCGATTGTCACTTTTTCATAGAAAAGATACTCTCCGAAGATATTGTTATTAATTGATCAATTGGTAGATATTTTCACCAAGTCGGTGACTATTCCTCACATTGATTACATTTGTAATGAGCTAGGTACATATGACTTGTATGCACTAGCTTGAGGGGGAGAGTTAGAATATGAGCAGGAATAGAAATAATATACGAAATCCTACTTGGAAAAGGATAGTAATGTAGTATTTATAAATAGAATCTCAATGTAATAATTTAGTACACAATTCAATAATATATTCTCACATACATCACTGGCCTTTAATTGTGCATCTATATGCCTTCGTTCTACATATAATACCTATGCGAGAACTTAATTAAATAATATAGACCTAATTGTAGAATTTGTTGCCTTTATCAAAATAGTTATACCCGAGTTTGGGGTTGATATGTTATAAATGATGTCTTACATGCATATTTATTCTGATGATGCCAAACATTAAGTTGATAATATTGAATTATGGACATATAGAGTTGATTTCTAGGCTTACTTATATATACTTACGTGTTGGTTGTATCTGATATCCTTATTTTGGACTGATTGTGAGCATTACATCCACATTCTATACATATACATTAATGATATATTGGTACTATTGAGAAACACTATTTTGAAAGAAAATGAGATACTTTTATGAAAACTCTCTCCGTGAACATGAGTCGGAGAGGTGAGTTGAGATATGATTATATGGGTTACCACCCCCATGGGTCCTACCTAGTATTTACAAGCTCGGTAGGTGTATATAGATAGTCATGGGATGACTTTCATCATTCATCCCATCCATATTGTAATGTATACGTTACATACACATCTTACTTGATTTTCTCTACTTTACTTGACTTGTGCTTAGTTTCTGTGCACCTTCATATATCTATTTGTATCTTTAGATGGTGTGAGCTACCGTTTGGGACAGTTTTGCTTGCAGTTGATGTGCTCAAAGTGTTGGTTTTACCTATCTTATTTTCTACTTTGCTCAGTCGTTCTATGATCTCACTAAGTACAAGTGGACCTTATTCACTCATGTTGTGCCCTTTCAGTCCAGATATGAATACAAGCACTTTATGAGACAGATGACTTTGTGTGGAGATATCTGATCTCGACGTACTAATTCACTCTAGTGTTGGGGGATAATTCAGACCTTTTCTATTCCTATTTGTCTCTATTTAGATTTTCAAATATAGATTGTGTATTTTCAGTTTCTAGAGATTGTATGAGATGCTCTTATACTTTGACACCAGATTTTTAGGACTAATGAATTTTCTTTCAATTTTCATATTAATTATTCTTGTATTGGCTTGACTTTGTTCTAGAAGTCTTGCCTTGGGTTATAATGTTGTTGTTTTGATTTTCCGTTATCAGTTTGGGTGATTGACTTACTTATCAAGGATCAGCTACGATAAGTGCCATCATGACACATTTTCAAGTTGATACATATATCCTTGGGGAATGCATTTCCAAAATAAAATTTCAATTTTGCCCTTTTCATTTTCAAATTCGATTTTCAAATTCATTTTGGATCCGATCCAAATATGGACAATATGGATATCTTAAATTTTCTTTTAATGCATAGATGCTTTATTTGAATGTTGTAGTTGATTTTGAGGCCGTTTAAAAGGAGAAAGCTTCATATTGAAGCACTTTAGATTAAAATTTAATCATTTTGAGGTAGGTTATGTCTTAACTTTTTTTAGATTGAGCTGAGTAGTTAATAAATAGGAAAAAATGCTATGGGTTGAGGAGGATAACTTTGAGATTGTATTTTGAGATTATTTTACTATAGTGTGCATGTGTGGGGGCATATATTATGTTATCATTGATTTGTGATATATGATATAGTGTATTGGCCGTATGAGGGCTTATATTATGTTATTATTGATCTGTGATATATGATACAGTGTATTGCCCATGTGGGGGCTTTATTTGACATCATTTGGCCTTGTCTGTGCATTTAAATATTGTCATTCTAGATATAATGTTAGTGCAGGGGCTTGTTTTCCTAATATAGGACTTATTTGAGCGTTGGTTTCCTTTATCATAATAGAAATGCCCGAGCTAGGGATTTATATGATATCAATGATATCTTACATGTATATTATTCTGGTGGTGCCTGATTGGAGTTGATGATCATGAATTGTGGATTCATATATGTATGTATATATATGTGTGTGTCTATATATATGTGTATGTGTGTTTATACATATTGGATAGATTGGATATCATTATATTGAGTTGATTATGAGTATTACATCCTCATTCCATACATATACATTCATGAGATACTCTACCATTGAGAAACACCATTTTTGAAAGAAAATGAGATACTGTTATAAAAATCCTCTCTGTGAACACAAATTGAAGAGGAGAGTTGAGTTGAGATTGACATATGAGATATAGTATAAGGTTTTTGAACCTCCCATGGGTTCTACTTAGGAGCTGTGAGCTCAGTGGGTGTATACAGAAAACCATACAGTGACTTTCACCATTTATCCCATCCACATTGCATCACAGATGCATATTTTGGGTCCTACTTGGGAGCTACGAGCTCGGTGGGTGTATACGAAAATTCATGCAATGTCTTTCACCATTCACCCCATCCACATTACATCGCATACACATATTTCATGATTTTCTTAGTTTCTTGGCCTGTGTTTAAATTCAATTTATTCTTTGTGTATATTTGTGTTGTATTCATATTCTGTATATATATATATACATATTAGAACTTAAGTGGAGACAGTGTGAGCTACCATTTGAGACTTTTCTACATGTAGGTGACATGCTTATATTATATTTTACTTATCTTATAATCTATTTTTCTCAGTTGGCCTATAATACCTTCTGAGTACAAGTGGACCGTACTCACCCCCACTGTGTCCTTTTGGTGCAGACCTTAGTACGAGCATCTCCTAAAGTGGTTGATTTTGTTTGGAGATTTTAAATTTTGAGGTACTGATTTTCTCCAGAGTTTAAGGTTGATTCAGACCTCATCTATCCTTATTTGTCTTTATTTTGGTTATTAAAGACAAATGTGTATTTTGATTATTTTTGTTTTTCGGATATTGTATTAGATGTGTTTATTCTATGACACCAGATTTTGGAGACTTATGAGATCTCTTTTAGATCCCCATTTTAATTACATTTCATTTTTGGCTTGACTTTGTTCTAGAATTCTCGCACTGGTGTATGTTATTGTCAATTTCGTGTTTTATTTAATAGTTTGGGTGATTGCTTACTTATACAGGCTGAGCCGCATTAAGTGTCATCGTAACCCCATTTTTGGTCGTTGCAAAAAATAATATATGAATAAGTCTTGATAAGACTGTAGTGGTAACAATATTAAAGTTGTTTACCCTCCTCAAGCACCTTTCATAATACCTAATAATGTAGGTATTACTTTTTCTGCCTTCGAGAAATTTATTGATAATGAGTTGCGGCAGTGAGCATCATAAAATTAATAATCTCAAAATAATTATTTGAGTTTATATGTTAATGTTTTAGGGGAATATATCAATTCTCTTAATAAAAAAATTGATAAATTAACTGAATTAGTTAAAAATCTGAGTACTAGTTTAAAATATTCTACCCTCTTCAGGAAGTAAGTTAGAAGATTTAACGACTAATACTAGTATTCAAAGACCTCCTGATATTCAAGGATTTCAAATTAATGGTAGATTCACACTTTAATGGTAGATTCACCAACCAGTATGAAACTGTTCGAACTCTCTTAAACGGTCTTAAATGTAAGACTCTAGGAGAATTTAGGTGGTATAAAGACAACTTTATGAGTCGGGTTATGGAATTACCCGAAAATAGGCTTGCTCATTAGAAGACTAAGTTTATAGACTGACTTCCTCCTTTATTTGCTGAAAGGGTAATAAAGGCTCCTTGAGGTCCTTATGGTGAAGTTCCATGGGAAAATTATACCTATGGGAAATTTATAGGAGTATGTACACAAGAACGATTAAACTTGTGTAATGAGTAAAGGTAATCTAGACAACTTAAGATTGATAAGCTTAGGGAAAAATCTCAATTAGGAATTTTTGTACTCAATTTAGGGTACCTGAACCAGCTTTTTGTTCTAAGAAAAAGAGTCATAGATATTCTAAAGATGACAACCTTATATAAATAAGAGATCTAGATATAGATCCAAAGAAGAACATGCAATTAGAAAAGGTCATCGTAAGTCTACCAAATTTGCAGAAAAATAGGTCTTAGCGAGATATTGCCAAGATTAAGTGCTATTACTATGGTAATTTTGGACATATTTCTATGAATTGTAAGCTTCAAACAACCAGGTAAAAATCACAAGTATGATGATTTACCCCATATGAAAACATATTACTATCCAAGACCTACTCCTCAAGATGTTCTGATAGAGGAAAGAGACTGAAATCAGACTAATACGTCTTATAGTGGTTCTGATATATATGAATCAAAACTAGATGGCCTAACTGATAGGCAATTAACTATCATTGTACCCCGCATGATGATGTATGCAACCGTCTGCAGAGCGACTAGTGATAAGAACACAGATAGAATTATCTGTAGAATGATAATTGTTGGTTTTACCGGCTAATTTCATTTCTGGAGGGACAATTTTCTAGTTCCTGACCAGAAAGCAGCTATTGTCAATGCTATAGCTACTGAACCAGGGACTGATGACCTAGGAAGAGCTCTAGTTGAAAATATAGAAAATGTTGTTTATACTCTCGTTCTTACTATCTTAGAACATTTTAATGGTATATTCACCAACCAGTATGAAACTGTCCGAACTCTCTTAAATGGTCTTAGATGTAAGACTCTATGAGAATTTAGGTGGTATAAAGACATCTTTATAAGTCAGGTTATGGAATTACACGAGAATAGGCTTGCTCATTGGAAGACTAAGCTTAGAGATGGAATTTCTCCTTTATTTGCTGAAAGGGTAAGAAAGGCTCTTAGAGGTCCTTATAGTAACGTTCCATGGGAAAATTACGCCTATGGCAAATTGATAAGAGTATGTACACAAGAAGTATTAAACCTGTGTAATGATTTAAAGTTATCTAGACAACTTAAGATTGATAAGCTTAGGGAAAGATTTCAATTAGGAGAATTTTGTACTAAATTTGGGGTACCCGAACTAGCTTTTTCTTCTAAGAAAAAGAGTTATAGATATTCTAAGGATGACAAAACTTATAGGAAAAGGAGATCTATATATAGATCCAAAGAAGAACGTGAAATTAGAAAAGCTCATCATAAGTCTACCAAATTTGAGAAAAATAGGTCTAAGCGAGATATTGCCAAGATTAAGTGCTACAAATATGGTAATTTTGGACATATTGCTCCGAATTGTAAGCTTCAAAAACTTAAATCTTTATGAATTATTGATGATTTGCATGATCAAGTTTATGGTTTGTTATACACCTCAGGATCAGAATCTGATTATAGTTCTGAATCAGAGTCAAAAAATGAAGTTGATCTACTTGATTTATCTAATAGTGATAAAAATGTTGATACTACATGTTCTGATTGCAAAGGCGATACTTGCACTTATGATGAAGCATTTTATAAATTGCATTCCTAATTTGAAGATTTAAAAATAAGGACCATCACTTATGATAATGTAGTAGAACTCTTAAAAGAAGTTTCGGATGAAAAACTACGTGAAAAAATTATTAATTTATCTACTAGTTCAAAACCTAGTATGTCTAAAACTGCTGATAATAATTTTTTTTTAACCAAGAAAAGGTCCTGATTATTTTACGCCTTATTTCTTATCAGAGGTTAATAAGTGTTTTACTATGAGTTTTGCCCCTGGTAGAGATACCTCTTTTGATGATTTAAAAATTAAAGTTGAAAACTTAAAAAAAAAAGGTTAAATATCTTACACAAAATCAAATTATTTGTGATCACAGTATTACGCAAATAGAGAAAAATAATTCTCCTGATATTATTTCCAAAGGGAAAGGTAAGATTTCTGAAGAAGATGGTGATATAGATGACATTATTCAGAGATCCCTTGATTCAAAAAATGATTATTTCTTAAGAATGATGCAAATTATCACTGCTCATAAATGGTATATTAAATGTACTATTTTGATTGATAATCATTTTCCTATAACTGATGTTGCTATGATTGATAGTGGATCGGATGTTAGCTACATTCAAGAAGGGTTAATTCCCACAAAATATTTTAAAAAAAAATAACTCATGTAGTTAAATCTGCATTTTTTCATGCTCTTAATATAGAGTATAAATTACCAAATACTCATATTTGCCAGAATAAATCTGCATTTTGCATTTCTTCTATTTGGTAAAAAATTAGTTATACCCTCCAACTATATTTGGAACTCCATTTATTAATGTCATTTATCCTTATACACATCTTGATGCAAAAGGATTTACTGCTACTTACAAGAATAAAGAGATATCTTATTATTTTGTTACAGATCCCATAACTACAGATATTAATGCTTTAATTGATATGAAGCAAAAGCATGTTGATTTCTTACAGCTTGAATTACTTAGCATGAATATTTGTGATACAATAAAATCTTCTAAGGTACAAGGAAAAATTAAACTATCTTTTGAACAAATGACTATTGATATTTGTGCTGATCACCACTAGAAATTTTCTTCATATGGAAGAGTAACAATCACTATCCAAGACCTACTCCTCAAGATATTTGATTAAAAATAACTGGGTAAAAATCACAAGTATGCTGATTTACCCCATACGAAAACATATTACTATCCAAGACCTATTCCTCAAGATGTTCTGATAGAGAAAAGGGACTGAAATCAAACTAATACGTCTCATAGTGGTTCCGATATATATGAATGAAATCTAGATAGCTTAATTGATACGCAATTAACTATCCTTGTACCTTGCATGATGATGTATGTAACCGTTTGCAGAGCGACTAGTGATAAGAACATAGATAGAATTATCTATAGAATGATAATTTCTGGTTTTATTGGCCAACTTCATGTCTGGTGGGATAATTTTCTAGTTCCTGACCAGAAAGGTGCTATTGCCAATATTATAGCTACAGAATCAAGGATTGATAACCTAGGAAGAGCTCTAGTTAAAAATATAAAAGATGTTGTTTATACTCTCGTTTTTTCTATCTTAGAACATTTTAATGGTATTTTCACCAACCAGTATAAAACTGTCCAAACTCTCTTAAACGGTCTTAGATGTAAGAATCTAGGAGAATTTAGGTGGTATAAAGACACCTTTATAAGTCAGGTTATGGAATTACCGAGAATAGGCTTACTCATTGGAAGACTAAGTTTATAGATGGGCTTTCTCCTTTATTTGTTGAAAGTGTAAGAAAGGCTCTTAGAGGTCCTTATAGTAAAGTTCCATGGGAAAATTACCCCTATGGCAAATTGATAGGAGTATGTACACAAGAAGGATTAAACTTGTGTAATGAGTTAAAGTTATCTAGACAACTTAAGATTGATAAGCTTAGGGAAAGATCTCAATTAGGAGATTTTTGTACTTAATTTGGGGTACCCGATCCAGCTTTTTCTTCTAAGAAAAAGAGTCATAGATATTCTAAGGATGAAAAACTTTATAGTAAAAGGAGATCTAGATATAGATCTAAAGAAGAACGTGAAATTATAAAAGCTAGTCCTAAGTCTACCAAATTTGTGAAAAATAGGTCAAAGGGAGATATTGCCAAGATTAAGTGCTTCAAATATGGTAATTTCGGACATATTGCTCCGAATTGTAAGCTTCAAAAACTTAAATCTTTAGGACTTACTGATGATTTGCATGATCAAGTTTATGGCTTGTTATACACCTCAGGATCATAATCTGATTATAGTTCTAAATCAAAGTCAGAAAATGAAGTTGATCTACTTGATTTATCTGATAGTGATAAAAATGTTGATACTACGTGTTCTGATTGCAAAGGTGATACTTGCACTTATGAAGAAGCATTTTATAAATTGCAGTCCCAATTTAAAGATTTAAAAATAAGGACCATTACTTATGATAATGTATTAAAATTCTTAAAAGAAGTTTCGGATGAGAAACTACGTGAAAAATTATTAATTTATCTACTAGTTCAAAATCTAGTATGTCTAAAACTGCTGATAATAATTTTTTTGAACCAAGAAAAGGTCCTGATTATTTTACGCCTTATTCCTTATCAGAAGTTAATAAGTATTTTACTATGAGTTTTGCCCCTGGTAGAGATACCTCTTTTGATGATTTAAAAATTGAAGTAGAAAACTTGAAAAAAGAGATTAAATATCTTAAACAAAATCAAATTATTTTTTATCACAGTATTACGCAAATAGAGAAAAATAATTCTCCTGATATTATTTCCAAAGGGAAAGTTAAAATTTCTGAAGATGATGATGATATAGATGACATTATTCAGATATCCCTTGATTCAAAGAATGATTATTTCTTAGGAATGATGCAAATTATCACTGCTCATAAATGGTATAATAAATGTACTATTTTGATTGATAATCATTTTCCTATAACTGATGTTGCTATGATTGATAGTGAAACGGATGTTAGCTACATTCAAGAAGGGTTAATTCCCACAAAATATTATAAAAAAAAACAACTCATGTAGTTAAATATGCATCTGGTCATGATCTTGATATAGAGTATAAATTACCAAATACTCATATTTGCCCGAATAAAATCTGCATTCCGCATTTCTTCTATTTGGTAAAAAATCAGTTATACCCTTCAATTATATTTGAAACTCCATTTATTAATGTCATTTATCCTTATACACATCTTGATGCAAAAGGATTTACTTCTACTTAAAAGAATAAAGAAATATCTTATTCTTTTGTTACATGTTATTTGTGATACAGTAAAATCTGCTAAGGTACAAGAAAAAATTAAATTAATTTTTGACCAAATGACTATTGATATTTGTGCTGATCTCCACCATAAATTTTCTTCATATGAAGGAGTAACAATATGCCTTTTCCGATTCCAAAAAGCACTGGGATGATCAACATCGAAGCCGTTTAAGAAAGTTATGATAGTTTCATACTGGTTGGTGAATATACCATTAAAATGTTCTAAGATAGTAAGAATGAAAGTATAAACAAAATCTTCTCTATTTTCAACTAGAGTTCTTCCTAGGCTATCAATCCCTGGTTCAGTAGCTATAGCATTGACAGTAGCAGCTTTCTGGTCTGGAACTAGAAAATTGTCCCACCAGACACGAAGTTGGCCAGTAAAACCAGCAATTATCATTCTACAGATAATTCTATATGTGTCCTTATCACTAGTCGCTCTGCAGACGGTTGCATACATCATCATGCACGATACAAGGATAGTTAATTGCCTATCAGTTAGGCCATCTAGATTTCATTCATATATATGGGAACCACTATAAGACGTATTAGTCTGATTTCAGTCCTTTTCCTCTATCAGAACATCTTGAGGAGTAGGTCTTGGATAGTAACATGTTTCCATATGGGGTAAATCAGCATACTTGTGATTTTTACGCAGTTGTTTTTAATCATTTCTCTGAGCTTATTAATCTCTTATTTAGTCTGAACTTTCAAATCAAGAGTAGATTCTATTTGATCAGCAAAATCATTTGATAAATCAATAGGTTAACACTTAATTCGGAAAGCTTTTTATCAAGAAGCTCTTCCAAATTTTTTTAAAGGCAAACTAATTTGAAATCCTTGAATATCGGGGGGTCTTTGAATATTATTATTAGTCGTTAAATCTTCTAACTTACTTTCAGGAGAGGAGACAAAAGATTTTGAACTAGTACTCAGATTTTTAACTAATTTAGTTAATTCATCAAGTTTTTTATCAAGAGAATTGATATGTTCACCTAAAACTTTAACATATAAACTCAAATAATTATTTTGAGAAATTAGAGTATTAATTTCGGTGATGCTCACTGTCGTAACTTCATTATCAATGAATTTCTGGAATATAGAAAAAGTAATATCTATATTATTAGGTAACATGAAAGGTGCTTGAGGATGGTAAACATATTTAACAATGTTACCACTACCATCTTTTTAAGATCTTTTTAAAACCTTTTTGTATAACGAAAAATATGTGGTTATAAACCAAGGAAAAAAATGAATAATTTGATTATGCAACGCATATACTTCATAGAATTCTTGATAAATAATATTCAATTCATCGGGACTATAAGTCTCAAAAAAATAAGTTCTAAACTGGTTTTATTTTTTATTAAAAAATTTTATTTTAATATAACCTCTTGCCTGAGATCCAGGACTAAAATTAATTTGGTATGGAATCATCAAATATTATTTGGATCAAAGTTCATTTCAGAAGCAGTGGAGATATATCTATCAGAAATATTATCATTATCTGGAACAACATTTGTTCGGGGATTGATCTGAACCTTTTCTACAAATCTTGTAGGGGCAGAATCAATCGTATGCAAAGAAGTAGCACAACTTCTAGCTGAACCATATGATGGTTCTACAGGAGAAATATGATGCATTGCATGCACTAATTTAGGCATAGATGATGAATGTCTGTTTTAAACAGTAGAGTTATCATCAAAATGAATACAAATTCGCCCATCCAGATTCTGGATAACATGCGAAAGGTCGTTATTTGTCAAGTCATTAGCAACTTGACTCAAAGATATAACCGTATTTAAGGTCGAAGTAGTGGGAAATCAATTTCATCCCATTTGATAAGTCTCCTAGTGATGACCTTAGACCTTGCAAAATTAGTTTCGACTAATATAGTTTGATCAGATGTATCTCATAACTTACATATAAGATTTAATGTAGACAAAAATCTATAATAAATTCTGTATGACAAACATATAAGTTTAGATCCAGGAGCATAATTATAACCATGGGGGAATATTAGTAGCTTAGTTTGTTAGTTACCTGAACTTCCACCTTGTTGGTGAGGGTTCAATTCCCCACATTGTAATCTCCTCCCTCATTCCCCTTCCCCTAACCCCAATTTAAAAAAAAGGCATAATTATAACCATGCATTTTCACATTTAATGTCAAAGCATCAAGTATATTCACATCAGTCAAAGATAATTGCTAATTTGGCTGAGTGTTGAAATAAACTGGACTATAGGCCACAGTGGATCCAATCGAACACATCAGAGATTGTCTAAAACTTAGATTTCTACCATCTCTAAGAGCTGCCAAAAATATCTCTGGTAACCCTTTAAGAGTCAATGGTTTTAAAGAAATTTAAACCATTCCTATATGCAAAAAATTATAATAATTTTTATGTAAATCAATATCACGTTTATTTAATAAACGAATCATCTGTTCTAACAAATTTAATGGTAAGGACTGTTCAGCCGTTTTTATTATTTTTTATAAAAACACTTTATCAAACCATCCATAATCATAAATGGTTTTTATATAAACTTTAGGAATTGTCCATTTATTTAAAAAATCAAGATTGTGAGGTATATCTACCTCTTCAAGTCGAGTACTCTTAGTACTCACTCCTCTTATTTCCTTTAGTAGAGAATTCATATCTATATTGATTAGTTCAGATCTATTGCATAATTACCATGAAAGTTCCTAGGCTCTGATACTAGATTGCAGGATCGGAGGTTGGCGGTAATCCACGCGACAATCCAGACCTAATACGAGTAAAATTGAAATATACAAGAATTTCAAAATAGCTTATTGACTGTATGAAAGAATAAATCTTTTACCCAAGCAAGGGGCCTGTCAAAATTTAATACATACTTATGTTGAGCCCATGTGTCTAGCGGTTCTAACCGTGAAAGGAGACGCCCTTTTTCAACAACTTTTAATGGGCTTAAGAGTCACAGATTGCTAGACGGAGCCACTAAGGCAAAACCAACAAAAGCAGTACCAACTTTGATTGTACTACTATCTCGAAACCAAGTCAAGAAACTACATAAAAATTTCTTTATATTTTCATAGAGACTAAATCTTTCATGGTTATTATAAAAGAGAAGTTAGATCCTCAATATAGATATGAAATTGATTAGCCAGAAATAGTCACGATCGGAGAGGGGGAGAGACTTAAAAGAACTCAAAGTAAGAGAAAAATAAATACCTTATATGGCCAGAAGCAAGGCCGGAATAGTATTGAACATCGAAAGCTTTATTCACAACTTAGAGAGTATTTTTACAATAGAGAAAGTATACAAGAGAGCAATTTTAAGAGATGTACAAAAGCTTCTGCCTTCCCTAACAAATGAAGGCCTATATTTAAAGAGAAAAAAAATCTATGCACAGTAAGATAGGTCACACATTTGGGTCCCGTGCGCAGTGTATCTACTGTGTAGGAATTTATGCACAGTAAAATAGATCTCCCGTCCGGGTCCCGTGCACAGTAAATCTTCTATTTATATTTTATTTTTCCCTTTTAATTTCTTAATGAATTCCTCAGTTCATTCAATGGCATCTTTAGATAGTATCTTATCTGAGGGTATGAGCTGAGAGTCTTAAAAATCTTCTTCAGTTATATCACCACTGGTTACACTCTTCATTGAAGTGTCTGATTTATCATATTGAATAACAGATTGATGTAAATTTCTTTTTACTTCTTCTAGGTATTTTTCAATCATTTTATTTTTATCTCCGTCTTGTATGAAAATTCTTCTAGCAATGTGCTTAATTGTACTGTCCTCAATAACATCTAATCAAGGAGCTGTTGAATATTCCTGAACTTTACTTTCGATAGAGTCCAGGAGTTTTTGTCCATGTAAAATTTTTATTTTAGGATATTTTCGCAGCAACTTATCCCAAAAATTATTATAAAATATCCTGTATAAACAAGGGATTTGTTCTTCGTGAATCCCAATTCCTGAGCCCATTTGTGTATCCATGAAATTGAAAATTCAATAAAGAAGTAGATCTGTATTTATTATTTAGTAAACTTACCGCGCCTAATCCGCACCCCCTACAAATGGTATCAGAGCCTATGCTGTTTAAAGTTACAGGAGTAGTATATATTTGGATTTATTTGATTAATTTATTAATTATGACTGAATTATTTGATAAAACTAAATTTAGATATTCTCCAAAATATTATTTAGATGAATAAAGTACAAAAATTACCAAAATATAAAGAATTAAAGAAAATAATATCTAAAAAATGTAAAGAATTAAAAATAAGGATAAAAAGACTACAATATAACATAATTGCCAGAGTTAGTAAAAACTCAATAAATGCACAAAAAGAAGAAATATCAAATTTAAAATCGACAATAGATACTCTAGAATATACATACCAACATGATCTATTAACAATAAAATAAAAAATGAACAAAGAAGAATTTATAATAGATGAAAAAATATATGAAAACCATGAAGGATTAAAAATAAAAATAGTATTTTCTAATCTAGGAAGAATGTACAAGAAAATAGGTGAATATTTAATGTTAGAAAAAAAAATTAAAATTAGAAGATAAATTGACAGCTATGGTAAGAATAGAAAAAGAAAATGAAGAAATCGAAAGAAAAAAGGAAATAGAAAAAATAAAACAACAAACTACAGAAGAAATACGAAAAATAGAAGAAACTAAAAATAGTAGGATTGCTGAATTAGAAAGAAAACTACAAATTTTAAAAGATTTGTATGAAAAAAGACAGAAAGAAAAAGATAAAGAACAAAAATTATTAAATGAGATAAATCAATTTAAAGAAAAATTAGAAATAAGCAATAAAGAAATAGAAACCAGGAAATTAGAAATAAATACAATAGATATTGAAGAAACAGATAATTATGATTCAGAAGATAGTGAAACATATACAGAAATTTTAACAAATACAAAAAATTTAGAAATCAATAAAAAACAAGAAGTAATTAATGAAGAAAACTTAAAAAATAAAAACATAGAAATAAATACTCTTGATAAAAAAGAAGATGAAAATATAATACCTAGAACATCAGAAATAAGAAAACCTACATATTATAAGAATAAATTTAAAAGATATAATCTAAAAGATGAATATGACAAATGGACACCAAAATAAATAGTTAATAAAAATTATAACTTTTTAGACTTAGATTGTGTAATAGATACAAAAGAAATAATACAATTATGGATAGGATATATGACAAAACAATTATTAGATAATAATATAAACGTAACAGATGCACCAGAATATATAGAAAGAACACTAACAGGAACAGTGAAATTATGATTTTCAAATTTAACTGAAAATAGCAAGAAGGTATTAAGAACTGATAAACCTACAGAAGGAACATCATCAACAACTACAACTAAATTAACACCTATAGAATTATTAAAAAAATATGAAATAGCTATAAAAGACGAATTTAGCAGCATGACAACAACAGAAGAAGAACAAAATGAAGAGAAAGATACAAATAGGAATTTAATGTTAAAATTAGCAATATGTAATAGGTGTTACATAGATGAGTATACTTGCGCATTTAAAGAATATTATTATAAAGGAACATATAATACAGAAGAAAGTAAAGAAATAAGAAAATTATATTTTAATAAATTACCTGAACCATTTAGTTCAAAAATAATAAAAAGTTGGGATGAAGCAAAAATAGTAGATACTTTAGGAGCAAGAATAAAATTTTTACAACAATGGTATAGAAACCTATGTGAAAAATATAGAGAAGAAATAAAAATGGAAAAAACATTAATAAGAAATTTAGCATGTTGCAAAGATAAAATATCACCTCAATTTGGATGCAAAGAAAGATATTATAAGAAAAGAAAAAGACATAAGAAATATAAGAAATACAAAAAATCAAAATATAAATATAAGAAACCAAGAAAAAGATATAATGTAAAAAATTATAAACATAAAAGACCATATAGGAAAAAGAAATCTATAAAAGAATGTACTTGTTATAATTGCGGAAAATTAGGATATTTAGCTAGAGATTGTAAATTACCTAAAACCCCAAAAAATAAACAAATATCAAAAATAAAAATAGAAAATACAGAATATATACAGATAGATTGTATAGATTACGAATTAGAAAGTGAAGACAGTATATATGAAATTTCAGAGAATGAAATAGATAGTGAATTAGATGAATTAAATGACTGAAGAAGATATAAAATAATAACAAAGGAAGAATATTTAAGTGAAGAAGAAACAGATCAAAAAATAATATTTGATAGTCATATATTTGATGAAATAAAAGGAAAAGAATTAGATTTAAGTGTAGAAAAAATATTTAAAATACCAACAATAAAAAACATATTTAGTAAAAGAAAAGAAGAATGCTACGTAGTAAGCCAAAAAGAACATGTAATAGATTGTAGATATGCAAAAGGTAAAGCTAGTAGACCACTAGTAACAAAAAGGATAATTAATAAAGAAATAAACGATATAAAAATTAGAGACCCAATAAAATACGTACACCTAGGAGGTACAGAGATACTAATAAAATCATGTTTCAGAGAAGGAATAGATACACCAATAGAATTATACCTAGCAGATGATAGAATTATAAAACCTATAGAAAAAAGTATAATAACTGTCATAAAAGGAAATTTAATATACCAAAAATTTAAATATATAATAAGTGCAAATTATTCAGTAGCAGTAACAGATAAAAATATAGATAAATTATTAGTATTATATTGGAAAATATCAGAAATAGAACTAACCCCAGGAAGTAAAATATTTACAGCAAGATGTAAAAATCTATATGTATTAATAACAAAACATAAAATAACGGAAAAAAATAAAATTAACAAAATACAAATAGAAAGTCCTTTCGAACAATTTGTAAAAACAATTGATAATAATGATTATAGTTATAGAGACATAGATATAGAAGAAAATTTAGAAATAATAAATGATAGAATAAGCACAACAAAAAGAATAACTTATGAAAAAACAGAATCATCAAGTTCATCAAAAAGAACAAGTTATGAAACAAGTTCAACAACTAATCTAAACCAATATTACATAACAGGAACAATAAATGAAAAAGAATATTTAATACTCTTAAATACAGGACAAGAAGAAAATTATATAGCAAGATATCTAATAAAAAATGAGGAAATAAAATCTGACAATAATATATGCCCAGATCTACCAAGAAGCTTAATAAACACTAAAAATATAGTAGAAAAAAAATAATAATAGGAGTTAGAAAAATAAAAATAGAATTTGAAATAAAGGAAGAAATGCAAAACACAGACATAATATTAGGAATAGAATGGTTAGAACAAGTAAAACCATATAATATAGAGCATACACAATTAACTATAACATATAATAGAGAGAAATTGTTCTTAAGAAGAGCTTTAACGTGATATGAAAATATATGTATTAATGAAGATAGTAGTAGAAGGGTATTACAGTACATATTATACGCCTATGATAGATACAGGAGCAGAAGCTAATTTATGTAGATATAATTGTTTGCCAAAAAGTAAATGAGATAAATTAAGGACACCAATAATAGTTAAAGGATTTAATAACGAAGGAAGCTTAATTACCTATAAAGCTAAGAATGTAAAAACACAAGTATGGGATAAAATATTAACAATAGAAGAAATCTATAATTATGAGCTAACTTCGAAAGATATACTTTTAGGAATGTCGTTTTTAGATAAATTATACCCACATATAATAACTAGAACGGATTGGTGGTTTACAACACCATGTAAATAGAAAATAAGAGCAAAAAGAGTTACTAATAAAATAAGAAAGAAAACTGATTGGATAGAAGGAAGTGAAAAAATTACACAAAAATTAGAAAATATAAAAAATACTGAAGGTATAATAGAATTGGTCGTATTTTCAATAAATAAAAAGGAAATAACTATATTTTCAATAAGTAAGATAGAAATAATTAAGAAAAAATTAGAACAATTATATAGTGAAGATCCATTAAACGGATGGGAAAAACATAAAACCACTATAAAAATTGAATTAATAGATAAAAATAGCATAATAACTCAAAAACCATTAACATATAATTTTGACGATTTAAAAGAATTTAAAGTGCACATAGAAGAATTATTAGAAAAACAATACATACAAAAAAGTAATAGTAAATATAATAACCCAGCATTTATAGTAAATAAACATAGTGAACAAAAAAGAGGAAAAAGTAGAATGGTTATTGATTATAGAGATTTAGAAGAAGAATCTAAGGAATTAACCGCATTTACGGTACCACAAGAATTTTATGAATGGAATGTACTACCATTTGGATATTAAAATGCACTAGGTAGATAACAACATTTTATGGATAGTTATTTTAAACAATTGCCTAATTGTATAGTATATATAGATGATATACTATTATATACAAAGACCAAATAAGAACATTTAAAATTATTAGAACAATTTACGGATATAATAGAAAAATCGGAAATAAGTTTAAGTGAAAAAAAAAAGCTGAAATTATGAAAAATCAGATAGAATTTTTAGGAATACAAATAGATAAAAGTGGAGTAAAAATGCAACAACATATAGTACAAAAAATAATAAATTCAAAAGAAGAATTAGATACAAAAAAGAAATTACAATAATTTTTAGGATTAGTAAACCAAGTAAGAGAATATATACCAAAATTAGCAGAAAATCTAAAGCCCTTACAGAAAAAATTAAAAAAAGATTTAGAATATAGTTATAACGAAGAAGATAAAAAACAAGTTCAGAAAATAAAAATACTTTGTAAAGAATTACCAAAATTATAATTTCCAGATGAAAATAGAAAATTTATATATATATTAGAAGCAGATGCTAGTGAATGTACTTATGGAGGAGTACTTAAATATAGATATGAAGAAGAAAAATTAGAACACCATTGTAGATGCTACTTAGGTACGTTTAATGAAACAGAAATAAAATGGGAAATAAATAGAAAAGAATTATGCTCATTATATAAATGTCTATAAGCATTTGAGCCATATATTGTATATAAAAAGTTTATTGTACGAACAGATAATACACAGGTACGTTGGTGGCTAACAAAAAAAATACAAAATTCAGTTACAACAAAAGAAATTCGGAGACTAGTCTTGAATATATTAAATTTCACATTTATAATTGAAGTAATTAGTACTAACAAAAATGTTATTGCAGATTACATATCAAGACAAAGCTACACAGACTGATATAATAGAAGAGGATACTCTAGAAAAGATATTCAACACCCTAACTACGCTTTCAATGAAAGTGGACAGTATGGGTAATGAAATAGAAAAGCTAAAGACTAATGAAGTTAAACTGAAGTCTATAGCTACAAACCAGCTAACTCAGCAGTGTGCAGAGCTATGACGATCGGAAGACATTAAAATTCCAGAGCTAGAAGGAGATGTTGGGACACTCCATAAAACCCATAACGTTTATCAATCTACTTTTGCAGGTACAAGCAAAGGAGTTAGGAAAACACAAATATGAACCTAAACAGGCTATTTGATAAACCATTTATTCCAAATACACCAAAAGATCCTATGTTCATACCCCCACAAATTACCACATACCCAGATAGTTTAAACCAAGACAAAAAGACCTACAACTATACAACCCGAACATAGATAGAAAATATTTACAAAATACAAACCTTCTTAAATACCAACCCCAGAGTTATAAACATCCAAGAACCACATACGAATTATATAACCCAGAAGCTAAACGGATACAATAAGCTAATTGCTTTACCCAAAACCAAACCAAGTCTAGTAAAAACCTGTTACGAAAATAGACTACTTAGTACCATATATACCCAAGATGGAAATGAAATATCCAATATACCAGAAATATATGATTCATTTAACATTTTTAAAAGAATAACCAAAGGTAACCTATTTTTTATAAAATTTTACACGGCACCAGCAGAGATATTGTATGATGAAGTTAAATCACCTATACAAGTTGTAAAAATAGGAATGACCTGAGATATGATTATACCAGAAGATATTATTCCACAACCAGAAATACCTAGAATTGAGATACCAAATTTTTATGCAAATAAGAGAATTATCGGACTATCCACAATTCTTCAAGAGTTAGCAAACATTTATCACAACAGAAATCCCATATGGAGTTATTATTCAAGAGGTAATGTAATAGTATACTCAAATTCAAAGGAACTACGAGAAGCAGATATGGAAGACGTTAGGCAATGGATCTTGACTTTACTCAATCCAGAGAAAAAAACTATTGCCAGAGCCATTAGAGAAAAATTTATTTCAGAAGAATTATTAACCAGATATTGCAAGTTAATTGGACATAAATATCCCGACCATCAATGTTCAAAATATAATGGAGAAGATAATATTATCCCGGAAGTTCAACTAGAATAGAAGAAGATAAAAGCGATAGCCGAAAGATGCAAGATATGAAGCAATAATGGGGATACAAAACAATAAAAAGAAGATAACTACGAATAAAGAAAGAAGACAAAGAAAGTAATTTAAGGAGAAAAAGAAATATGGAAGATTTAAAATAGCTAGATAGGTTTACGTAAATATCATGTAACTAGCCTTAGGCTTTTTGACTTTTCTTAGTCTTTTATGGCAAGTAATGTCATTATTAGATTTTTGGCAAGTAGTGTCATTATTAGATTTTTGGCAAGTAGTGTCATTATTAGATTAGACATTAGCTTTAGGACTCTTTGACGAAACGTTTTTCTTACTTTTGTAAAATAGCTGACAAATGTAAAGAAAAACAGTGTACGCATTTTCATTTCTAAGAATATAAATAAACGAGCACTTACTCAGATGAAGGCAAGCCTTCATACATTGAAGCAAAAAACCTCTAGTCCACAACAAAATTTTTTTGCTAATTTATTAAAAAACAGGTATATTTTAATGAAAAAATCTATGGAGGAACAAAGCTTAGAATTATCAAAACTACCAAAACAGGTATATTCATTTACTATTATGAATAGCTAAATTCATAAATTCCTAACAATCATGATATGATAAAATAAGTTCATGTTAGTTGCTTTATAGTAGAATTATTCGAAAAATAGCATGTTAAGAAGTTTATTAGCAAAGTGGGAAAGGAGAAAAATCTCTAAGAACTATGCCATCCTAAAGATGAAACCGGTGAGGCAAGAAGGCCGTGATAGGGGAGTAACCAAAGTAGAGGCGCTGTTTAAGGGAAAAATATCCAGATTGCCATGCTAATAGTGACCGAAAAATATGTTATTTAAGAATAATCTAGTATAGAGCAATCTAAAGTGATCATATTTTGTTATGTGCATGATTAAAGAGAATATTTTGAAAATAGCAATTTTATGAAAAATGAATAATTATTTATCTGACGAAATGGTAGATAAATTTAAAATACTCGTTTTATATGTACTTAAGGATATAGAAATAGTTGATATAAGAAAAATCATATTGGAAAAAATATTTGATAGATATTTTATGACTAGAATTAATTATATACCAGACCTACTGAACTACTCTTATAAATACTTACATGCCAAACCCACACACTAACTATGATAAATTATGTATATTTAGAATTTTGAAAAAAAGATATGAGAAACATACAATTAGTAAAAAACAAATAAAAACAAATTTAGACAAATACATGGAAACTAAAGATGTAAAATATATAGAATTCCTTAATGAAAATATGCAAGAATTACTTAGACTAAAACAAACAACTGAAAAATATTATGAAAAAGCATTTAATCAAGCCTAAATGACAGATGATATTAAAATACTTGTTTTATATATACTTGGAGATATAGAAATTATAGACATAAAGAAAATAATATGAAAAAAAATTACAAGATTATGAAGAGGAAGAATTATTAAACAGTATAGAAAACTTACGCATATGTTATGAACAACAATATTATTTAGATTCAGATGGATATTATACAGACTAAAAATGTCGGATATATTAAGAAAATTAGAGCAAACCAAGAAGACCTACATAAAGAAATTAATTATAGAAAACAAATTAGAGAAATAATGAAAAATCTAATAGAAAAATTAAAATGGATAGACGAAACCTTAAAAAATCTAGAAAAAAGCAAAGATAAAAGTTTAGATAGTTTAAAAAATTCATTAAAAAGAGAACAAGAAGAAATAGTTAGTAGCATAAATAACCTCAAACAAGATATTAAATATAGTACAAATAGAATAGATTATTATACATTTACTTTAGAATAAAATGATAAACTACGAATATCGAAAATATTGGAAACAAGAAATAGAAGAAATAAGATTAACAGAAAACCTTATAAAAACAAATTTAATTGAATACTTTAAAACAAAAGATATAGAATATTTAGAATATCTTAAAAATAATATAGAAGATTTACAAAAACTAAGAGAAAAAACTAAAGAATATTATAGCAAAGCATTTAATCAACTACCATTTAATCACCCCCCAAAATATGAATATCAGTAAAATTGAATATATTTTATTAATATATTCAATTTTACT